>NW_021820732.1:0-240491 GCF_901001135.1 Rhinatrema bivittatum | reverse complement strand
AAGAACTAACTCAGGATGCCGTGCTTTGGTAGTAACCTGCTGATCACTGGCTATGGGGGGAACACATAGAGCAATTCTGGCTTCGGTCACGACTATACAAGGATCAATCCTGAGAGCTCTGAAGTCCTCCTTCAACTGACAAATCGCTGAACCTTCGTATTATTGCGGTTCGCCATCGGATCCAGGAAGGGGCGACTCCACCGAGACAATGAGCTGAAAGGCCCTATCAGCCAGCTACCACTCTCCTGAGATAATCTGCCTGGACATTAACCACCTTTGCGATGTGAGCTGCCAATAGTGCATGAAGATGTTGCTCTGCCCAAGGGCAACAATTCATCTATTTCCAGAGAAACCTGTTGACTTGATGATTTATGTATGCTACCATAGTGGCATTGTCCAACATCAACTTCATTGCTCTTCCTCTTATCTGGTCTGCAAACCTTACCAATTCCAACCGAAACAAACATTTGAGTCTCCAGTTGATTGATGGACCACAACATCCCTTAGGGAGAACACTACTCTTGCACTACCAGCTCCTGACAGTGGGCCCCCCAACCATGCAGACTCGCATCCATACTCCCTACTAAACAATCGAGAATCTCCAAGTCCACGCCCTTGGCAAGATGATCCCCCTTCATCAACCATAGCAACTTCTGCTTCATCACTGCCAAAAGGGATAGTTTCGCCAAGAACTCCTGTGACTGAGAATTCCATCGAGACAGGAATGTCCTCTGAAGGGGCCACATATGTGCCCTTGCCCACGGAACAACCTCCAGTGTCACCACCGTGCACCCCAATGTCTGCAAGTAATCCCAAACCGGTGGACGAATCTTTACCCTTAGAGCCTGAATGTGTCCCCAAAGCTTCTGGATATGGTTCTCTGGCAGGAATAACTTGCTTTTAGCCGTATCGAACCTGACTCCTAAAAATTCCACTGTCTGAGTAGGTTGAAGCTTGCTTTTGGCTAGATCTACTACCTAACCCAGTTCCTGCAGCAGTTGAACCACCCTGCAAGACATGATATGGCTTTCCTCTGCCAACTTGGTTCTGACCAACCAATCATCTAGATATGGATGGACCAAGATGTCTTCCTTGCGCATGGCGACTGCCACCACCACCATTACCTCTGAAAAGATTCTTGGCACCGTAGCCAACCCGAACAGCAATGCTTGAAACTGATACTGCCGACCAAGCACCGCAAAATGCGGAAAGCGCTGGAAATCCTCCTGGATGGGAATATGCAAATAGGTTTCCATCACATCGAGAGACGTGAGAAACTCCCTGCTGCACACTGCTAAAATTACTGAATGCAAAGTTTCCATTCTGAAGTGGGTCACCTGTAAGAATCTGATGATGCCCTTTAAGTCCAAAATGAGGTGAAAAAACCCTCCTTGGGTACTACACAATAAATAGAATAACGCCCTGTACCTTCCTGTCACACAGGGAGAGGAACTAGGCCTTTAGTTTGAGTGGATTGTACAGCAGCTTTCTTCTCTTCTGAGTTGCATGAGGAAACCATAAAAGCATCTGAAGGAAACTGGCGAAACTCCAGGGCGTAGCCATTTCTCACCATACTGAGGACTCACTGGACTGAGGTACTATGGGTCCACCTTCAATAAAATTGAGATAAACGTCCGCCTATCTACAGAATCAGAGGATGGACTCCCAAGGCCTCATTGCGAGGAACGGAAAGCTCCAGACCCAGAGATTGCATCCTTCCAGTCTTCTTTGTCCGAAACGACTGAGACCACCCAAAGAACTGAGACTTCTGCATTCCTGAACCTCTGGAGGAGCGAAAACAACGAGAATTCCGAAAATGACCCCTACAGAACTAGAAGCACAATGTTGACTTCCTATCCTATGGCAAGTGTGGACTCTTGGGAGTCTCGCCATCTTTTATAACTGTTTCCAAAACAAAAGGTGGCCCCTGTAAGGCAACTTGGTCAAATTTAACTTAGAAACAGGGTCAGCCAACCAGTTGCGCCACCATGGGAACATCAAGCTGCTGACACAGACACCACTCCTCGAGCTGCGGTGTGCACCAAATCACAGCCTATATCTGCCAAAAAAGCCGCTCCTGGCTCTATGTAAGGACCTTCTTCGCCCAGTACCTCCTGGGCATCCTGTTTCAAACACACTCACCCGCGCTACCATGCAGCAACAAGCAGACACCTGCAAATTCATGGCCATCACTCCGAGGTTTGCCTCTCGATAGCTTCAGTCCTTCTAATCTGAGCATCCTTCAAAGCCGCTCCACCTTCGCTTGTTGACAGCACACATCAGGGCATCCACTTCTGGAAACCGAAGTTTATCTCTTGCCTTAGGTTAAATGCCCACCAGGGACCTCCCCCACCCCTTAAAATTTGCCTCTGGTGCACTCCACTCCAAATCAATCAGCTCCTGAGCCAGCACACGAAGAGGAAAGAAACAGGATGCCTTTTGTAAACTGACCACAATGGGGGCTTTCTTCCGCACCTTCGTCACAACCGACCCGGCTGCCTGCATTCCCGGCGCTTTCGGTGTTTGAGACAATAATCCTGGCAACTTGGTCACAGCGGAATAAAAATGCAGAATAGTTCTGTGCGGCTTCATAGCTGGTGGTCTCTGACTTTCCTCCAAGACTACGTCTGCTAAGTCGCCCAGAGTCACCAGAAGGGTTCTCCAAGACAGCGTTCTCCTCCTCTACACCCGATCCCCACCCCCCTCATCCCCGGTGCTTGTCATGCCTTTGAGGGGGGGGGGGGGGGGGTCTTCAGTGCTTCTTGCTCCTCAGGGAGGATGGCCTCAGCTGAATTTTTTCTCTTGACCCCCGGACACCTTTCTTCCTCTTGAGTGCTGCAAAAAAAAAAAAGTATGCAGACCTTTAAAAAACTCCACCCAAGAGAGAAGGACGCCAGATCCATTCCCGGCATCATAGGATTAGATAAAGCAATCTCAGACCCTCCAGACTTCAGCTCCTGTGGAAGTAGGCAGAAGGGAGGGGGGAGAGAGCTCCTCCCCCTTCCTCGGGTATCTTCTTCTTCAGCTGGCCTTCCCATTACAGAGGAAGAGGCTCACCTACAGCAGTAACTTCTGTTGTTGGCAATTCCCCCTCCAGCCTCCCAACGCTTTTGGCACAAACAAGAGCGAGAGAGAGGGCTGGATTGGTCGCATGTAGCAGGCAACGCAAATGGGGAGCCCCTTTTCCCCGCGCTTGCTGCCCGGCGACATGACTTACACATGCAACTGCTGAAAACCAAAACAGCGCCTGTGCCTCTCTTAGCGACGCGGGAAGTGCGTGAATAACTGTTCCGGCAAAAAAAAAAACGTCGCTGCAGCGTGAAAGAAGCAGCCAACCTGATGTCACCTGCCCCCGAGGAGAGTCGCTGACACTGCCGGTACATGAGGCGACTATAATCCTGAAGCGCACCCTGGAAAAAAAAATGCTATCGCTTTTTTTTTTTTTAACAACTCCCCGTACACCGCTGCCGACCGGAGAAAAAAATGCAGCAGAGGGAAAAGCACAAAGAGGAGAAGAATTTGAGCACAAAGCTTCCTATCTCAGCTGGAAGAAATTTTTAAGTCTGCAGGGGGAGGGGGCTAAAAGTCTTCAACCACCGAGGTAGGGGGGCAGGCTATCACGCCTCAGGAGCCGTCCATCACCTGTCCTACGCCTGGCAGGCCTATCTACAGCCACAGAAGGAATGTCTGCCATCTGCGAGAGGTGGAGAATACTGGCAGACTGATGTCGGTGCAGGGCTACATATAGGAGTGACGTCAGGGATCTCTGTCTCCACCTGCTGGCGAGATTGCATAACACGTTTGTGTGGACTGGCCTGCCTAGATGAAAAGGAAGCTCTGTTTTGTCTCTTGCAGACTTTCAGAGGGCTCTTGCTTGAGTTGGCTGTAGGGGTACTTTCAGCAGCTGTTGCCTCTTCTGAGCGAGGCTCAGCCAGCAGAACGGACCTCCCAGCCCCCATCTTTCAGGCAGATCCAATACCATGAGCTAGCTGCTGCGCGTGGCTTAACACGTGATTGGACGCGCGTTTTGGACCCGCGTCCGTAAACCCCCCCTATCCAATACAGGGATCAGCAGCGTCCAAATCACCGCATAGTTAATAGCGGTCATCACGTGGAAATTCATGTAGATGAGGCTATTAGCTAATCCCCCACATTCCAAAAAATTCCCTCCCCTCCCCTCCCCCGCCAATGCGCCCTTGCAACGCAGCGTAAAAGGAATGACACTGTAATGGAAAAATCCTGCTTTCTTTGATTCCTCCTAATAGTATCGTTGCGATACTAAGTAGGAGGAACCAAATAAGGCAGTGATTTATTTGGAAAAAAAAAAAATCTGGCCATCCAATACACACACAGACACAGGATACACTGTCCAGGCCGTGAATCTTGTGCACGTCTATGCCGGCAGTGGGAGAAAACGGACGCTGGTAGATTGAGCGTCCGTTTCCCCAACCCGCTTCAGAGCCACCTCTCCTGCGCGCTCGATGCCTCGAGGTGCTGGGGGGGCACGTTTGTCCCTAGCGCCTCCTTTTTAGCTCAAGCCCTCATTTAAACATTCAATCTCGGGGGCCCAGGAGAGGTGGCTGGTGGCGCGTTAGGGGCGCTCAGCACCGAGTGCCGTTTTCCACGCACGCCTACTGGATGGGCCCCTTTTTGGCAGGTAAGATCAGGGCAGGCACCTGGGCATTATCCTTGCTCATTTTACCTTCCCTGCCTGGCTCAGCCACCATTCCCTGTCCACCTCAGGCAACTTCTTCCGGCAGTTATGAGTGCAGTTCCAACCAGACTTTAGGAATACTGAAAGGATGGGGCTGCATAGGGGAATTTAGGTTGAACAAATATTTTAAAACATCTGAATTACCTCTGTTTAAAACTATCTGCCCCCTTCAGGCATTGAGCTATGCAGAAGAAAGAAACTTCCTGCCTGCAGTGCCTTTCCCTCCCCTCCATTCCAGGTGTGCACACACACTGCACTGGGAATGGTGTGCATGTGAGAGTGAAGCTCCCTGCCTCTGAGGTGTGCACACACACTGCACTGGGAATGGGTGTGCATGTGACAGAGAAGCTCCCTGCCGCTGAGGTGTGCACACACACTGCACTGGGGATGGTGTGCATGTGAGAGAGAAGCTCCCTGCCTCTGAGGTGTGCACACACACTGCACTGGGGAATGGGTGTGCATGAGAGAGAGAAGCTCCCTGCCTCTGAGGTGTGCACACACACTGCACTGGGGATGGTGTGCATGTGAGAGAGAAGTTCCCTGCCTCTGAGGTGTGCACACACACTGCACTGGGGATGGTGTGCATGTGAGAGAGAAGCTCCCTGCCTCTGAGGTGTGCACACACTGCACTGGGGATGGTGTGCATGTGAGAGAGAAGCTCCCTGCCTTTGAGATGTGCACACACACTGCACTGGGGATGGTGTGCATGAGAGAGAGAAGCTCCCTGCCTCTGAGGTGTGCACACACACTGCACTGGAGATGGTGTGCATGTGAGAGAAGCTCCCTGCCTTTAAGGTGTGCACACACACTGCACTGGGGATGGTGTGCATGAGAGAGAGAAGCTCCCTGCCTCTGAGGTGTGCACACACACTGCACTGGGGATGGTGTGCATGTGAGAGAGAAGCTCCCTGTGGTGTACACACACACTGCACTGGGGAATGGGTGTGCATGTGAGAGAGAAGCTCCCTGCCTCTGAGGTGTGCAGACACTGTCCTGGGCTCTGATACTGGGGATGGTGTGCATGAGAGAGAGAAGCTCCCTGCCTTTGAGGTGTGCACACACACTGCACTGGGGATGGTGTGCATGTGAGAGAAGCTCCCTGCCTTTAAGGTGTGCACACACACTGCACTGGGGATGGTGTGCATGAGAGAGAGAAGCTCCCTGCCTCTGAGGTGTGCACACACACTGCACTGGGGATGGTGTGCATGAGAGAGAGAAGCTCCCTGCCTCTGAGGTGTGCACACACACTGCACTGGGGATGATGTGCATGAGAGAGAGCTCCCTGCCTCTGAGGTGTGCAGACACTGTCCTGGGCTCTGATACTGGGGATGGTGTGCATGTGAGAGAGAAGCTCCCTGCCTCTGAGGTGTGCACACACACTGCACTGGGGATGGTGTGCATGAGAGAGAGAAGCTCCCTGCCTCTGAGGTGTGCACACACTGCACTGGGGATGGTGTGCATGTGAGAGAGAAGCTCCCTGTGGTGTACACACACACTGCACTGGGGAATGGGTGTGCATGTGAGAGAGAAGCTCCCTGTCTCTGAGGTGTGCACACACACTGCACTGGGGATGGTGTGCACGAGAGAGAAGCTCCCTGCCTCTGAGGTGTGCACACACTGCACTGGGGATGGTGTGCATGTGAGAGAGAAGCTCCCTGTGGTGTACACACACACTGCACTGGGGAATGGGTGTGCATGTGAGAGAGAAGCTCCCTGCCTCTGAGGTGTGCACACACACTGCACTGGGGATGGTGTGCATGAGAGAGAGAAGCTCCCTGCCTTTGAGGTGTGCACACACACTGCACTGGGGATGGTGTGCATGAGAGAGAG
Source organism: Rhinatrema bivittatum (assembly GCF_901001135.1). Taxonomy (NCBI): domain Eukaryota; kingdom Metazoa; phylum Chordata; class Amphibia; order Gymnophiona; family Rhinatrematidae; genus Rhinatrema; species Rhinatrema bivittatum. Next base: position 233,947 of record NW_021820732.1, on the reverse strand, counting down.
AAGCTCCCTGCCTCTGAGGTGTGCACACACTGCACTGGGGATGGTGTGCATGAGAGAGAGAGAAGCTCCCTGCCTCTGAGGTGTGCACACACACTGCACTGGGGAGGGTGTGCATGAGAGAGAGAAGCTCCCTGCCTTTGAGGTGTGCACACACACTGCACTGGGGATGGTGTGCATGAGAGAGAGAAACTCCCTGCCTCTGAGGTGTGCACACACTGCACTGGGGATGGTGTGCATGAGAGAGAGAAGCTCCCTGCCTTTGAGGTGTGCACACACACTGCACTGGGGATGGTGTGCATGTGAGAGAAGCTCCCTGCCTTTAAGGTGTGCACACACACACTGCACTGGGGATGGTGTGCATGAGAGAGAGAAGCTCCCTGCCTCTGAGGTGTGCACACACACTGCACTGGGGATGGTGTGCATGAGAGAGAGAAGCTCCCTGCCTTTGAGTGTGCACACACACACACTGCTGCACTGGGGATGGTGTGCATGAGAGAGAGAAGCTCCCTGCCTTTGAGGTGTGCACACACACTGCACTGGGAATGGTGTGCATGTGAGAGAGAAGCTCCCTGCCTCTGAAGTGTGCACACACACTGCACTGGGGATGGTGTGCATGAGAGAGAAAGCTCCCTGCCTCTGAGGTGTGCACTGCACTAGGCTCTGATACAGGGGAGTTTGCAAGTGGCAGGAGGATTTGTGGACAATGGTAATCTGCTTGTCTGTGAGAATCATGGAGGCTTTACCTTCCCCACTCTATGTAAACATACCTGCGCTCTCTCTCTTGTGCTTATTTCTCCTAGTGCTATACTAACATACGGGCCGATACAGTAAAATCGCGGGAGCACGCCTGCTCTCCTGTGCGCGCGATACAGTAAATAAATTTATTTAAATTAGGCCCAGCAGTAAAAAGAGGCACTAGGGACACTAGTGAATTCCTAGCGCCTCTTTTTGGACAGGAGCGGCGGCTGTCAGCGGGTTGAAAACCGGATGCTCAATTTTGCCGGCTTCTGTTCTCAAACCCGCTGACAGCCACGGGCTCGGAAACCGGACACCGGCAAAATTGAGCATCCGGTTTTCAACCCGTGAGCCGCGGGCCTATTTCAGGTTTTTTTTTCTTTTTTTACTTTAACTTTTGGGACCTCCGACTTAATATCGCCATGATATTAAGTTGGAGGGTGCTTTTCTATGCACATTCCTGGTGCGGCTTGCCTGCACATTTTACTTGTTGCGGGCGCTATTAGGTTCGGGGTTGGACGTGCGTTTTGGATGCGCTATTACCCCTTACTGAATAAGGGGTAAAGCTAGCGCGTCCAAAATGCGCGTCCAATCGTGGGTTAACAGTGCGCTCCCCCGGAGCGCACTGTACTGTACTGGCCTGATAGTAAATGACAGCAGATAAAGACCAACATGGTCCGTCCAGTCTGCCCAACAAATTCTTTAAAACATTTTATTTAAATTATTATTAATATTTTAAGGGTAGTAGCAACCACCGCTGCATCCGGGTCAACACCCGCCCGCCCCTCCCCTCCCCTCCCCCCAGCCTGCATGGTTCTTGCTTTGGTAGTTAAATCTGTCACTATCTCACCCTGACTTTCCTAGTGAATAAGTTTATCCCTCCACACACTTGCAAAAGCTTCCTGCATGTGATGCATACATGGGTAGTGTTGTATACCAGCTGCCAGCCTGGCAAAGCACCCCTCAGCACCTCACACTACCAGGCAGCAAGCTGATGACAGACAAGGGCAAATCTGCAAAGCAGAGTCCTAGACTTATAGAGGTTGTGTTGTCAGAGCCCAGCTGGGGATACACTCACTGTGCCAGCAGAAGTCCCATCTGCCTCTGTCTCCCTTGCTTTCTGCTCCCCTGTCTGCATTAGGGCTGCTACCTACAGCAAAGGACCGCAGCTCCTCCCCTGGGAGAGAGCCTCTCTTCTCAGCCAGGCACTAATCTGACATCCACCCAGGATCAGGGGCGGCTGGGGCGTGCTGAGCCAGACCCACTGCCAGCATAAGCTTCTCCCCGGTGCTTATCTCCTCGCTCCCTGACACAACACACACAGGAAAGCATCTCCTGTTCTACCCTTGCAAAACAGCTCCACAAATGGCTCCTCTCCACCGACAGCACCACCACCAGTAGCAGCGCCCAGCTCTCTTCTTCCTCCTCAGCGATTTTTGGGTCCTGTATCTGCGCTTCAGCTCCTCTGCTTGGGCTGAGAAGGTGATACCTGGAGTACTTCTTCTAGGACGTTGCTGCCTGACTGACTTTAATGCCGAGAGCTAAAGCTGGAAAGCGGGCGGGAGTCTGAAGGAGGGACAGGTGGGGACAACTCCCTTTACTGCCAAATCCCATAGTCTTCAGACTCCAGCATCTGCTTCAGCAGCCCGGTGGTTACAGCAGCAGGCTGAGAAGCAGGGAAGCCAGCGGCCGAGTCCTGCTGACGTTCCTTGTGACTTTGGGCAAGTCCCTTCACCATCAGGTACAAGTTTAAATTGTAAGCCTTCTGGGGGACAGAAAGATACCTACAGTACCTGAACGTAATCTGTTTTGCATGGGCTGGCCGGTTATAAAAATAAAAAAAGACAGAACATAGATCAAAAGTTAAATTTCTATAACAAGGTCAAAGCCTTGACTGCACTACCGCTCACAAGTTCCAGGCTGTGCTAATTCGCACCTTTTGTGCGTCTATTTCTATGCAACTGTTTTTCTGTATAGACTCTTGGAAGGCAGGACGGACAGAATGACAATTCCTGGTGCTTAATCAGGATCAGCGTCATGGAGTGGAGGCCGTAGGAAAGGTGATTTCCCTGGGACCCACCTGAAGCCAGAGGGAGCCTGGTCCAGATAGCGTCAATCTTCAGACACATCGGTGAGAGCGGGGGGGGGGGGCCGGGGCCCTGTGGGCCCTGCACACGCTCACGAGCCCTGCTCCCCACAGGTTTCCCAGGTAACAGGAAGCCTGAGGCAGAGCTGATGAGTATAGGCCAGCTCATAGGCCCCGCTCGGCCTGAAGATCACTGATGTTGCTGGCAGGAAGGGATGAGGGGCTAGGGAGGTGGGTGAAAAGGAGAAGGCTCAGGAGAAGCAGGAGGGGAGAAGCCATAAGAAGGGGAGAACCCTGACAGGAGTCATTCAGGGAGCAGGAGGTAGAGCACCCAAGAAGGGGACTGATTAGGGGGGGGGGGGGAAGAGCACCTGGGGGCTGTGTGTATGTGTGTGGGGGGGGGGGGGTTAGGGCATGAGGGAGATGCTTGGGGAAAGGATAATGACATAAGAACAGGGGAAAGGGGCCGAAAGGAGGACTCAGAAAGGGCCTATGAAAGGGTGGGGGAGAGTGGACTCAGGAAGGTGTGGGGGGGGGGGGGGGGGGGGGAGTGCAGAAGGAAATGCACCAAAGAAGACCAGGAGAAAAAGCAGCCAGGAAGAGGACTGGAGAAGGGGACCAGAAGGTAGAGGACCCAGGAAAGGGCCATGGGGGGGGGGGGGGGGGGGGGGGAAAGAGAGCAGAAGATGGAGAGCTCTGGAAGGGAGGAGGGCAGAAGGGACAGCACCCAGGAAGGGACCAAAGGGGAGAGCAGGAGGGAAAGAACCCAGAAGGAAGTCATGGTGGGAGGTAGATCTAGCTCCCGGAATCCAGTTCCCCCTCCCGTTTCTGACCTGGACCTCACAGTATCTAAAATTGGCCCTACACCTGCCTGCATGGGTGGTCAGGATGCAGTGAAGGCGCATTGAATCTACAGGAGCCAAGAATAAGATGAAGGCGAATTCCAGGACACGAAGAAACCCTCATTTGATCCAGCTGAAGGACATTTTTATCCAAAGGTACAAAAAACGCCCTCTAGTGGCTGAAGTCTGGAAAAAAAAAATAAATAGCGCTACAATAAATGGAGATGCCCCTTTAGCTCTAGGTGGCAGAGGGAATTAGTTAGTACAATGCAACTCGTATCTTTTCTAGCAAGGGGGAATCACATTTTGCTGCATATCCAATCCACACTGAAACCAGAGAAGCCCCCCCCCCTGCCTACAACTAACCCAAAATCCATCCCTTCCCCACACTGAAACCAGGAGATTCCCCCCCCCAGACTGATACAAAAGGATCCATCCCTTCCCTCCCACTAAAACCTGGGGATCCACCCATCCCCCATACTGAAACCAGGGGCTCCACCTCCTTCCCCAAACTGAAACCAGAGGTTCCACCTCTCACACACGACGCCACCCCTTCTCTCACAGTGAATCCAGGGCATCCACCTCTCATACCCTAGCCCACGGGATTCTCCTCAAAATGACACGAGAGGATCCACCCCTTTTTCTCCACCGCTGAAATCAGGGGATGTATCTGTATCTCTCTCCCTCTCTCTCTCCAGACTGATGAGGATCCATTTCTTTTTACAGACAAGAAAAATCAGTCCCTTCTCTTACAAGGAAATCTATCCCTCTTCCCCAACACTAAAAGCGGGTATCCACCTTTCACACATTGACCCAAGAGAATGCATCCCGCCCCTCCAGTTTTAAACCAGGAGATCCCGTTTCTTACACTGGCACAAGAGGATTCATCTCCCTTCCCACCCACTCACATAATCTGAAACCAGGGAACCCGCCCCTAATTTTAGCTCGGGCCCACGGGCTCCGATAATACACGTGCCCGTGACCGGACAAAGATCCGGCAGGACTGAGCCCTAAACGGCTCGGCTTCGTGGGTGGGGGGGCAGCGAGCGCCGCCATCAGCGGGAACCACTCCGATCGGATCACAGGAATCTTTGCAAAAAAAAAAAAAAGCGTGCGCGAAAGCACCGGGCGCTTTGTGGCTAAATTCAGGAAACGAACCTTTCTTTTAAAAGAAACGAAAATGATAGCGCTGCCTCCTCTCCCCGCGAGCACCCGCGCAAACCCACGGCAGCTTCCTGCTGATAGGTAAAGCCCAGCTGGCAGGTGCCCGCCCATTGGTGCGTTCGGAATTCGAATCTCAGCAGCTCTCGCTTAACAAAATCTTCATATTATGCGCACACAAGTATATTCTGCATTAAAAAACAAACAAAAAAACCCCACGCTCACGGGCTCCCCTTCTAGCAAAGGGATCTCCCGGTTCCTGCTGCGATCGTTGTTTATCGGAATAAGCGCGGGCGGCTTTTGGTAGGTTGGAGAGTGGCTCTGCGGCTGAACGCCCCCATTCTTGCTAACCCTCCCAGCACCTCTGGCTCGGCTTCGGCAGGTTCCCCCATTGGGCCCTTTCGTTGTTAGAAATGGCCCTGAATGAACTGAATAGGCAGCCATCTCGCGTCCTTTAAAACGGAAGCTTGCCTCCTAGCTGGAGCCGCACAGAAAGGCGACATCGGAAAGAGAGCCTGCGGCCCCGTCCCCTGTCCACACCAAGCGCTCGGCTCTAGCATCCCAGCCGCTACCACGCTTTTCGGCTAAAATTAGTTCTTCCAACGGTGTGCGCGTGCGAGAAATGGATTGGGGGGGGGAGGAGGAGAAGGAATAAATAAAAATTGATGTCCAGATTTACAGAATTTTATTGGCACGAGAATTTTACATATGTTGCCAAAATAATATACATTGCAATTAAAAAAGGGGAAGAAGTAAAAAAATTAATTACAAAATAGTCAAGTTACAGAATTGCCAGTTACAAGGGGCGAGGAGTTGCATAAAATATTTACAGAGTTTGAACCGTAGACTATTAAGCAGAGAGAGCTTTCCTCCTCGACAGGCCACGGGGCTCGAGTCAGATTATTTCGCGCTGGCCGCTTCCATGCAGGTAGTGGAGCCGGGACACCTGGGCAGGTGCTGCAGCCGGTGAGCGCGGAGCCCGCCTTCCGAGGACAGCGGCCGCGCGGGCGCCTGCCCAGCCACATCCGCTTACTACATCTTCACAGTGATCGGTCCTCGCTACGCGCAGCTCACCCGCAGGCTCTCTTAGGTTAATAAGAGTGCATCTGGCCGCCTTTACTCTACCGTCCTACCCCCGGGAGCACATGAATCAGACCCGTCTTTCAACTTCTCTTTTCCTGGAAGTACCTGGTTTAATAAAGCATTGCAACCTCCGCGCCAGTGAATAAGTGCAAGTGTAAAGCAGGATAATGCTTGACTCCTCGCACGTACATTGCATTAGGAGGCGCGCGCCGTCCCGGGGAAGGAGCTACCTCCGACTCCCTTCCAGACTTCGCCAGCCGACCTTTCTAAATCACCTCGGCTCATGACATAGGATTGGCGCCGGCGTCAGCCTATCAGCGGCCGCAAAGCGTCAACACCGGGCTGGCTCTAGCTTCCCGCCCATCAGTATCGGCTTTGGCCCTAGCGACCCGCTCCCAGACCAACCGCCGTCAGTTTTTCCAGTGACGTCAGCGCCGCCGCACCGGCTTTGCCGCCATGTTGAGTGTGGCAGAAGGGCTTTAGGAAGGCTGCCTTCTCTCGAATTAAAGCCACTTCTGAGGCGCGACGCGGTCTTTTTCTAACGAGAACACATTCGCTTGCCTGCCACCGCAGCCCTTCGACGACTTCCTGCCACTTTTGCGCCTACCCTACGGGCGTAAAACCGAATGATTTTCCTGCGGAGCACGCCAGGCGCCATCTTTGGTGTGGCCACTTTGCCCCCTCCACGTTGGAGCGGTGCCAGAGTCGTTTTGTTTTTTTTTTAGCGGGGGATTAAACCCGATTTTTTTTCTGCCCCTCGGGCGAGGAAAAGCCGCGGATACGATTTACGAAACGCCGGCTGTGAATACGGCCTGGCTACAAAGTTCGTCAGAAGTCGGGCGGGGGAATTATTTATAATCCCGAGTCTGGAGGAAAGGGCGAGGTTTATTCCGCATTATTAAAGAGGGACTGGGGGGCAATCACTGGAATCAGGTTTATATTCATAGGGGGTGGGGGGGATGAGAGCGGAGGTCCCACCGCCCTTCCAAGGGTTATTATGTCTGAGCGCCACTCGGCTGCTGCTTTCTGCCTCGAGCCGTTGCCTTCAAGGTTAAAACCTCTCTCTCAACGTGCATCAACCACCTCCCAGCCGCTTTCCCGCCCTTCCCCGCCTTTCCTGCCCTCGTGGGTGACGAGCGGCGCGTCTGCACTTCCCGGCACTGCCGCTAGGGGGGCCGGGCTCTGCGCGCTGTCCCCCCCTGGAGCTGTCAGCTGCAGGCTGAGACCCGCAGCAAACTCATCGCAGGCGCGCAAGAGGAGCCGCGAGGCAGGTGGCGCGCGGGCGGGACGGGGTACTGCACCTTTACCCCCTCAAAAAAAAAAAAAAAAAAAAAACCTCGCACGCTACTCCCATTGTGTACGGCTTCAGCCAATCGCAGGACCAGGACTAGGACTGCTTTTTTTTTTATTCTCGGTGCTCGACCAATTAAGCGCAAGCGGTTCTGGCAGCTGGTGCCGCCCACTAATCTATATTAAAGGTTCTGGCGCCGCGTGAGCCCTGCACTAGCATTAAAAAAAAAAAAAAAAAAGCCATCTTTGCATTGTTCCGTACAAGCTCCAGGACTTACCTGTACTTTTATTTTATTTTTTTTATATATCTGTACATTACGTCTATTTTATTACAACAGCTCTTCAACCATGTCAGACACAGCCGTGGATACCAGTCCCGAGAAACCCGTGAAGGTGAGTTGCATCGGCGCTCGTTCGGGAATCTGCCTGTCTTCTGTAGCGCTTGCCTGGCTGGGCGACGGCGCGCTGCCCCTGGGGAAGTGCATGCACCGGGAGCCGGCAGCGACTCAGACCTGCTTTGTCCACGGGCTACCCCGCTGTAAATAAGCAGAGACCCGCTTTAAACTGAACTTTGCCCCCCCCTGCCCTCCCCGCTGAAAGATTCCTGCAATGTGAAGGGTACTCCTCTCTCCTCTCCCCCCCCCCCCCAGCACTCTTGGACCAATTTCTCCTGAAATGATCGGGAAAGATGAGGCGTGAGGAAGTAACGTGTGAAACTGTAACTTTACATCCGATCTGTAAGTGCCGGTTGCCTCCAGACTTGTGCCGGCGCGGGAGCAGATCGGGGTTTGCTTGCCAACATTTGCCTTGATCTTGCGCGGGTTCTTTTGTTTAATGATGCCAGAGAGACCATGCCGGTTTTAGCTTCGCTTCACTCCTGTGAGCACAACAACATCAACAACAACAAAAAAAAGAAACGAACCGATCAATTCTGCCATCGCGACCGCCTGCCCTGCCTTTCTTTTTCCATGTTTTTAAATAGCGATTAACCTTAAGAATGGGAATGATGCGGCGGCACGCCGCGACTGGTGCTGATGTTTGCTTTTTAAATCGGGATCTGACCTAGGTGCGGTGAAGGCAGACCGGAGCGGAATTTAAAGGGGGCTTTCTGCGCTGCGCCGCTGGCGCGACTCTCGGCAGAGATGGCTCGGACCCAGCGGCTGAAAGCTACAATGTTTCCAGCTGCATCGTACACAGTGACACATTGTAGCACCGGAGATTTTTTTCCGGGTTCTGCTGTAATAAGAAGAGCACGCCCCCTCCCCCCGATAGCATACATTTTGCTTATTTTTTTTTTTTTTGCTGGTATCTTTGTGTTAAATTTATGTCCTTCCTAAAGTGCGTTGCCACCGTATCAGGACGGTAGCCAGCCCCTCCGACCGCTGATTGCTTTGATCTGTTTGCTCAGGTTTTGCAAATCCACTAACCGGGGGGGGGAGGGGAAATTTCGCCGCTTTGTGAATTTTATCTCACTTCTGCTTTTTTTTTTTTCCCGCTTGTGCAAGTTTCGATTGTAGTTCTGTTGTATTGAGTTCGAGAGATCATAGTTCCAGAATAAAAGTAGAACATCGCAGTGTTTCCTGGGGAAAGGGGCTTCTTAATTTCGTTCAGTAAATTCGTGTTTATTATCATCGTCGCGGCACCTTTCCTCATGGTACCGATCCCTTTCAAGGTGAATTTTGGACGATGCTGGTGCCGTGTGGCTAGCGAGAAGGCGTGGAGTTCTCTCGTCTTGATGTCATCTCGTCTCAGGCATGTTGTGTAGCGCTTATCACCCCCCTTACCCCTCCGAGCGAAGTTGCTCCGTTCTGTGATCGGGTTCCTGGCTCCGTTCCAGGTGCTGTTGACGAATTTTAGCTGTTCTGTGCCTGGGAGTATTTTGTTTTTGCTTTGAGGGGTAGGGGTTGTGTGGGGGAACTGTCAGTCCCAGGAGCAAATCCCAGGAGCACATGCTAACGCTGGCTGACAGCCTCAGCACTGCCCGCGATCTGCTGCTGGAGCTCTGCTGTCATAGAGCGAGGTCGCTGGGCGAGTTTAGGCGGCGATTGGTGCCCAGCATAGTGGATCGGAGCCCCGGTACCGGGCTTGGCTCATTCTGCCCTCGGTCTCCCTGATCTCAGCGGGCAGTTATCGCGCGGGGGGGGGCGCGGCAGACACTACCGGCGGCTGTAGATCGGATTAAGACATTAGTACAAGTAATATTAAAGCTTTTTTTTTTCTTTTTGGGGCGGGGGTGTTAAACAAATTAATTGCCCGCCCTTGAGCTGAAATTGCCCTTTCCTAAAAATGTGGGGGCGGCCGGGACCGCGCTATATCTCCCCCCTTCTTGTGACGTCTCTAGGGCAGGGACTCCGCGCTCGGGAGTATTTCCCCGCCCCCTCCCCTGTCTTTGCGCACCGCTCCTTGCCTCCTCCGCTAATGCCTGCGGTGAGTCACGTGGTTCTGCGTCCAGTCCCCCCCGCACCTAGCCGGGTGGGGCTTGTAGTTTTCTTAGGGCCGTGTTTGCGTTGGGATGGTCGATAGTGCAATGTTGTGGAAACTACACCTTCCAGGATTCCTGTGAGATGTTGGTGGAATCGGATTACATGAGAGACGCAGATTGGTTGCTTGGGGACGGGGTGGGCCTGCAGTGTTGGGCAGTAGCCTATAGAGAGGCGAGGTGTGTGGCGGTAGGTTTGAAAAGCTCCAAGTAGCGTGGGGAAGAGATTGCTGGCTCTGGCAAATTCGATAGTATTTTGTTTTCCCGCGGTTTAGGTTGGATATTCTGGGCTGATTAAATGTGAAACAGTAATGCAGTATTAAAAAGGTTTTCTGTTCCTCCCCTCCCCTCCGAGCTTATTTGGAATCAGTACCGGAATGCTGGAGCAATGAGCTTTCATTTGCAACTACCCACAGGTTTTGTTTTGTTTTTTTACCACAATTTTAAGAGCCACCACTATCCCAGCCAAGGTCTTGAGATTGGTAGATGGGTACCAGGGCCCCTAAATTTGATAACTCTTATTTTCTGAGGCTAGGGGTACTGAACAGAGTTTGAATTTTAGCTACAGTACATATTGGACTTACTAGTTCAGGGCAGTCAGAGCTCCTCCCAACCCCACTTGTACATAGTGATATGAGCCCCCTCTAGTGGAGAACATAAGAAGTGCTTCTGGGAAAAGAAGTAGGAGGTACTCTAACCGATTAGTGGTACAGTCTCCACCCCAAAACCATAAGGCTGCAGGTTCTAGTTTCCAGGGATATATTATTTCAGTAGCAGCAATGGGAATGTTAATTAGTTTGAGAGAGCAGTTGGAACACAGTGGTACATCTGCCCCTGTTTTGATTCTAATATTGGTCAGTGATTGTGTGTGGGTTTGGGGGCAGTGATAAGAAATCTGAAAGTATAGATATGGCATTATAACTTACATCCTGGATTTTCCCTAAAGTGTTTTTGTTTTTGTGGCTGGATGAGCAGTGGTTAGGGCGTGTGTTTACTTATTTTCATTGTAACTTAGGGATGTGTTCCAGATATTTCTTAAGCTTGATAGGTTACATGATTATAATTATTACATACAGGAGGAAGTATAGGCCTCTGTTAATGGTCTGACTACTTCAAATGATTAGATTTATGTAGGAATAAATAGCATGAGCCTCAGTGATGCCCCCTGGTGATGCCTAATGTAAATACACTAATCAAAGTTATAACTTTTGTAGAGATTTAAAATCTATTTTTAATGTAATTTTATAGTTGCTGAAGAACATTTATAATTTGCTAACCAGAAAAGACCAATTAAAGCAATTGATTTCAGCAACAGAGATGTTAGGCTTTTTTTTTTTGTTTTGTTTTTGTTTTTGAATGGTGCTTAGTATAGTGCAGATAATCTGGGTTTAATTCTGTGGTCAGGTTCTCCATTCCAGGGCTGACTGGGAGTACTGTGGAGGCAAAATTCGGACCCCCCCCCCCCCCAGGACTTATCTATTGTGGTATCTAGTGAATGAATGTAGGCTCCATGATTGCAGGGTTCCAGAGAGAGCCCCAGTGCATGGCCCCCAGCTGAGGACTGTCACTGCAGTGGCTGGTCTGAGTGAAATGAGAGGGGGCAGCTATGAATGAAGGCTCATGGCAGCATAGTACAACCGAGCTGGAAGCCAAAAGGAAGAGGAGAAAACTCAGGGTGAGGTGGGAGGAGGGGGATTTAAAAAAAAAAAAAATCTTGATTAAACAAGGTGCTGCTTTCTACTCAAAGTAACTATCTTCCTGGAGACTGAAGGGAACAGTATCACTTTAAAGGACAGCTCAGGGAGGTAATTACCTTAATTGCTAAGCATTGCTTACTAGTAAATTAGAATATAGGCAGCAGGTGTACTGGGGCTTGTTAGGAAAGACAGTGCACCTTGCACAACGCCCAGGGCAGGCTGAGGGCGGAGGGGGGTGTTTTGCAGATGGAAACTTGGCTGTTGGTCCTGTCAGTACAGCACTGCACCTCTGCTGGGAAGATCACATGGTGCATCCCATTGTTAGACAGCTGGGGATGCTGGTCACCAAGGGAAATGCTTTTGTTAAGAGTTGGATGCGATGTCCATATGCCCATGCTTGGTGGCTGTAAACTGCTTAAGTATTTTGCAAGTTCTGGTAGTGTCTTATGTCTGCAGCCTTAAGGCATTTACTGGGTCTCTCTCAGGGACTTTCTTTCCCTCTGGCTCACCTCTCGGACATTCTGATCACTCATGTTGGGGGTCCTTGTGTCATACTGTGGGTGTTAGCAGCATGGGATGTATTTGGGATTTTGCCAGGTAATCGTGCCCTGGATTGGCCACTGTTGGGAAACACGATACTGGACTTGATGGATTTTTGGTCTGATTTTTGTATGCAATTCTTTATCCTGGGCTGCACTAGAACTGCTCCCATGGAGAGAATGACTGGTGTGGAGTAGCGCGGTAAATGACAGCAGAAAAAGAGCAAAGTGTGCTCCATCCGGACAGCTTTTTATTTATTTATTTTAACTGCTGCTCCGTTCAGGTTACCCTGGTTTTTTTTTTTTCCTTCATTTCCATGAGAGATCCCCTGTCTAACCTTCTGACTTTCGTTAGTGTTTGTCTTCCAGGAGGGCATTCCATTCCTCCCCATCCTTTCTATGAAGAAATGTTTCTTGACATTTGCTCCTGTAAAAGGGATGAGAGAAGTAACAGGAGCCAGATAGGGTTTTGCTTTTTAGTGTAAGTCCCAATGTTGTATGGGTGGGGGAGAGATCAGGTGAACAATGGAAGAGCCTGTCACATACTGCATCACTCACAGATGGGGGGGGGGGGTGGCCGATCACATCCAAGATGGGACCATCACTTCCCGACTGAGCGCCTAACTCCAGCACCCATGCTTCTGATTTGCCTCCTCTCTAGGATCTAAAAGAGAAGAAGGAAGTAGTTGAAGAGAAAGAAACCGGAAAAGACAAAGCAGCCAATGGGAATGCAGTAAGTGTTGTGGCCAGCCAGTAATTCCCCCCCCCCCCCCCCAGCACAGTAGTACTGCCTATATTCTATAAGTAATGTGCTTGTCCTGGCTATAGTCATTTCTCTGTTCAGTCTTACTACTTCTTTCTTCTTTGCCCTCAGCAGTAGTTTAATACAAATGTGATTTTAATGATGATGCACTTGCTTTTACGTGCTTCAGCTGTCTCCTCTGTGGTCTCTCTCTCTCTCTACAGCTGTCCATGCAACTTAGTGTCTGCTTCTGCCTCCTTGCCCAGGTTTTTGGTTTCTGGTGAACAGCACAGCCGCATCCCATATTTCCTCAGTTTGAGAATGCCCAAAGAATGAGGAATAGGGGAGAGTGGGGGTGCGGGAGGGATGTGCTGCTGACTTTTGAATATTCCTGACTGGATTTGTCCTGCTGTGGACAGTTGGTCCCTAATTCCTCTTGCAAAGTGTTCAGAATGAAGATTTACTGCTAGCTTGCGGTGTTTGTTTTTTTTGTTTTCTCCCTTCCTATGTTTGCTTGCCTTTCACTTGCACTGTGTGATAACTCTGCCGGTGCCTGTAAGTGTAGCAAAAGCTTCGTGTCCCGGGGAGCAGGGAGGGAACTGGTGTGGGATTTCCCAGAAGGTCACGATCCTGGGCCTGTTTCTGTTGATGGAAGTCGTGCCTGCCCTTGGCGCTCTGCCAGTATTTTCTGTTTTTGCTTATTTCTCCCCCCCCCCCCCCCCCCAGGAGAATGAGGAGAATGGAGAACAGGAAGCAGACAATGAGGTAGACGAGGAGGATGAAGAGGAATGCGGAGACGAGGAAGACGAGGAGGAGGAAGCAGAAGGTAACTATCTGGGGCGGCAGCTGCAGGAGTCGCTCTCACCTAGCACCCGGCGTCCTTGGTAGGAAATTCTGGGCTTGACTTGCCAAAGCCTCTGACCCACTTGTGTATCTTTCAGAGAAATAAAGTGGGAAAAAGTGCCCCCAAATTGGTTTGTGCCACAGAATCTCATATTTTTGTACCCTAAGTCAAGAATCAGCCAGTAAGGCCTGCCCTGCTCATGAGTCCAATAATTCTTTATTGACCGGTGAGGTTCAGCATGGCCCATGTCCTTTAAGCTTTTCTGTTGTAGGGAGAAGCTTCCTTCTGGCATCTGGGCTCGCTTGCTTTATTTAGGGAAATTAGGCCGGCCCTTACACAATACGAGCAATACTATTTTTGGATAAATACACATTCAGGCAATGTAAGGAAAACTAGTGGCAAGTCAGAAACAGAAATGACGGCAGAAAAGGACCAAATGGTCCATCCAGTCTGCCCAGCAAGCTTATTGGTAGCATCTGCTGTGCTGTGCAGGTCCTCCCCATGCTAATCGGTTTCCCAGACCATGGAAGTCCGGGACCCTTGTTGGTTGCTGTTTGAGTCCAGTTCCCCGTTGCCCCCGTGTTTGTCAGATTCCCACACCGTAAAAGTCAGGGCCCTCGTTGATCGCTGTTGAAGCAGAGAGCAATGTTTGAGTTGCATCCAAGTTATCGGCCTTACTGGTCAGATTGCCAGCTTGTGTCCAAGCAGCGCACTGATGAAGAGAGGCGAGTGCCCCGTAGCAGGCTTCCCGCCCCTGCTGTCTGCAAGGACAGATCTCCCCTCTCCAGCACATGGTCTCCCAAGGATTAGCTCTGCTTTCTGCTTGATCGGAGGACAGAGGAGTTTCCAACAGTGATTGTGTGCAGTAAAACAGCCTAGCCCTCCTCTTCCTCTTAAGCACGCACTGGTCGGACTGGGTAAACTGGGGTGTGTTACGGAGCTGAGGGCAGAATCCATGAGGGCTGTGGAATAGGGGGAACTGTAGCCACTGTTTGCCCCCCTCATGTTTCCTTAGGAAGCTCCAGACAATGTTTCAGGGAGGTCCCTGTAACCTGTCTCGATTGGGGAGATGTACAGAGCTTGGCCCAGGTTGTGGTGGGGTTTCCCTACCAGCCTCCAGAGCGTTCCTCTCACGGGGACCCTACGGGAAGTTGCTCTAGGGCCTAATGCGGGATCTGGGCTTTGGATGAGGAGGTGCTTGTTCCTTTTGTGGGCTGCCTCGTGGATTTAACTCTTTCTGTGCCTCTGATTTTTCTTTAGCTGGGCACAATTCTGCTCCTTCCTGCCTTCCCTCCTGAGGTGGTTGCAGTTTTTGCTCTGGTTCCAGGGCTGTGTCTTGGTGTGTTTCACAGCAAAGGGAGGCTGTGCCATGGCCAGGGAACGCCTCTGCTCCCAGCTTCTGCTGTGCCTTGGGGAGGCCTCGGCAGCCTTGTTGGAAAGGGGTAGAAAGGTGCTCCCATCCCAGTGCCAAACTCTGCAATAAGTGTTTCATCGTGGTGGCACTGGTGCAGGGAGGAGGGAGAACTCTCTAGCATGGTCATCCCCACACACCTGGACGCGAGTGGATAACATTGCCCCTCTTCCATACAGAGAATTGTTATATCAATATATCACTTGCTGCTATCATGTGAGGGCAGCTTCACTATTCACCGTTCTGCTGCACTTCCACCATTCACCCTGCAATGTTTTGTAGCCTTAATCTTGACCTGTAAGCTGGGGCTTGAAAGGCAGCAGCTGAATTCTGATCCATCACTAACCCTCTGCCGGGGGGCGAGGTGTCCTGAGTAGTGAGTGAGGGCTGTTGGAATAATGGGGTGGGGGAGAAGTGTCCTTGTGCTCCTGAATGAGGTGGGGTAGGGAGAGGGAGCTGTATCCTGGGGAAGGGGGGCTCTGGAGTGAAGGAGGGGGGAGGGTGTCCTGGGGCTTCCCCCATGTCATCATTTTTATTGATGCATGGGTGTCTCTCGACCCTTGCCCAGCTGCTGTTGGTGCATGTGGAGTGGGTGATGCTAGTGTCGTCCTGTCGGATGGGAGGGTTGTGAGGGAGAGCAGAACAAGTGTGTGAAACTCTTCCTTTTCTTTAGCAGGATCACAGGGAGCTTAGTTTAATTGCCTCCTTCCTTCCCCCCCTCGCTGCCCCTGTCGTGCTTGAAATGTCACTGGCTGAATGTCTGTCCTCTCGGTATCTGCAGACTCCTGATCTGGCTCTTTATTGCTCTGGCTCTGTAGGTGAGGATGAGGATGATGATGATGAAGCAGCAGGAACCAGAGGCAAACGGGCAGCTGAAGACGAGGATGTGAGTGAAAACATGAGCCTTTTCCAACCAGGTCCTTCTCTTGCCCAGTGGGGCTAAAGCTTGGGGTTGGATGCGGCCCCCTTGGTTTTTGTTTTTTTTTCCCTCTATTTATTATTGCCATGAAAAAGAAGGTGGCAGTGAAAAAGGCATGCGAGGTCTAACAAACGCACTCCCCATGGTCCCGGGGCCTGAGGCAGAGAGCCCAAAAGTACAACATTGAAATCTTCATGTGTTCAAATTCCAGAGTGGAAACAGCTGGAAGAGTGCCTGGAACCCCCCAGCGCAGAGGTTTTAAGGGCCTCCAATATCAAATGCTCTCCCTGTCTATTGCTGCAGCACCCGGAGCGGGCTGCCCAGATCAGACCCACCCTCTGAATGGCCTTGCGCTGTTGATTTCAGCTGCCATCGTTTCCATGTTTAAAAGTTGATGTGTTAGATTTTGCATAATGTCAGATGGTACCAGCTTGGTACTCTCTACAAAGCCACCTTTTGCTAGAAAGTGTAGAGAAGTTTCTGCTGGAATAGAGATGGGCTATTAGAAGCGGTACGACAACTGGCACAGCCTTCTCTGCAGCAGGGAGGGCACAGGAAGGTGACGTGGTGTCCATTTCTCTTGGAACAGCCAGACATGAGGATGCTTTGTATCCTGAGCTTCCAAATCTAGTTTCACTCCGTAGTAATGACTATAAAATTGTGTGAGCAGCTTGTGCTCAGCTACTGAAGCTAGTTTTTGTGTTTTCATTAGAGCTTGGAAGATTTTGTAGCCTGCCTTGGGCAATGGCAGAAGGAGAACAATTTCTAACTCTACAGTGACTGACTTTTTTGGCACGTGGAACCAAACAAGTCTGTCTCTTTTCTCTTTGTAGGATGACAAAGTTGACCCCAAGAAGCAGAAAACGGAAGATGATGACTAGGTGGCACTGTAACCTACCCACCATTCAGTTCCTGTCACAAAAAAAAAAACACAAAATACCGAAGCCTGTGGTCCCAGTCAGCAAGTAGAGCAGGCGCGAGGAAATATCCAGTTCCCTGCCCGCAAGAGCCACACTGACACACTCATGTCACACCTATGTGGAGAGACCCATGTTTTTAAAAGGGGGTGGGGGGGAGACTAGAACTTCAAGGCCCAACTTTTTTTTTTTTCTGAAAGTACTTTACAAAAGAAGAAGAAAATAAAATTAGTTTGTATTTTTTATTTACATTTTATATTTTTGTATATATTTTTAGGAGGTCAGCCATTTTTTGTCAGGGATCTCTAGGTGACCAAAAGTGGGGCTTTGAAGGGTGTGTGGCATGTGCAGGGGGGGGAGGGGGAAGGGGTAGGCTGTCTCACCACCTTCCAGCTGACTATACTTGCGCTGTGACCTCAGCTGATTGTTGCAAAAATACATCCAACCTTGTAAAAAAAAAAAAATAAATAAAATTAATAAAATAAAATAAAAAAATAAACAAAAAAAAACAAAGAAGAAAAAAAAAACCCCAAAATTCTTATTTACAAGCATTCCAGTAACTTTCTGTTTGTGTATGTACGTAGGTGCACTAGGATGTAGTTTTGGTTGTATGACAGGCAAGGCCAAAGATGAAACCAGGATTTTTTTATTTTATTTTTTTTTGGTCTTTTGAAGTTACTGTTCATTTCTCTCCTTGGCCTGTTTGATGTATGTGTGAAACAATGTCTAACAATAAAACGGGAATTCTATTTTGCGAGTTGTTCTAAGGATGTGACCTGTGCGCTCCTTCTTTTGGGCAGAGCCAGGGCTCAGCAGGTGTCAGGCTAACACACGCCCCCCCCCCCCTCCCCGGCAATTTTTAAGAGCAAGAAAATGCCAGAGCTGTGGAGTGGCCATAGAAATTCAGAGCAGGATCCCAGAGGAGGCCAGTCGAGTTTGTTCAATTTACTTATAGGTGTAATGCCCCAAAGCTCTTTACCGTGTTAAATATTCTTTGTGGATGCCCTAGCACCCCCCCCCCCCCCTACCTGCCTTTTGGGGCACAGGCCAGCTGTGGCAATGGCTGCTTTACACTTCTCTGACCTTTTGCTTCATTTTTTTCTCAGCTGCCGTCCTTTTGTCTTTTTCTGAATTCTGTCACTGGTGCCTTTTTTAAAAAATGTTTTTTAAGCCTCTGTGCTGGGGCCTATTTTCGCGGCGCGGTAGAGGTAGTGTTCCTGTATGCCTCATGCTCTGAGCTGTGTGGCGCTTTGTTAGAAGTAGGGATTTAGAAAGTAACTGCTGGCTTAGGTGGGGACAAGAAGAGGGAAGGAGTTGAGGGACCGCATGTGCCTGTGTCTTAGAAGCTCCTTCCCATGATGGCTGCCTCTTCTGGCTCTGGAATTGCAGTAGGTTTACCCTGAATTTCAAGTACTTTCTGAATGGTTCTTGTTGAGGGTGTGGTTTTTTTTTTCTGTTTAAGTAACAGGCCTTCTGAAGTAATCTGGTCTTTCAGGATTATCTTTTCTAGAAGGGCTGCAGGCACGGCGGGGGATGGTAGGGACAGGGCTACCAGGGCGCTGGTGCTCACTTAGGCTCGTGCATGCTGCTTGCTGTGTGTACGCTGGCAGCAGGGCTCGTATACATAGCGAGGCTTCCCCCTGACCTGTGCCTGAAGAATGGGAAGCTGAAGGCAGCGTGGCACTAGGCTAAGTGGTGCCAAGCATCCCCCCCTCCATAAAAAAAAAGAACACAAGTCGTAATTACTTATTTGCAAAATCTGTTTGAGGAAATAAAGGTGGGTGGAATAATGACCCCCCCCCCCCCAAAAAAAAAAATTTATAATGTGTTTAAGTCGTATATGAAACTTTAATGAAGCTGCTTGCTTTTGCTGAAGTCCTGTAACCACTGTTAAATTAAACCATGCCCACCGCACAGCAGGGTTCCCCTCTCGTCAAACTGCCAATGAAGATACTGAAAGAAAGCATAAGGGCCTTCTATGTAACAAAATCCTGGCCAGTATCCACTACCCAGTAACGCTACCATTAAACGTATGTGCTAGCATCGTTCTATATGGGAATGACAGCTGGAGTCTGTCCGACATGGTTCAGAATCTCAATATCATCCTGCACTTCCAGTTCCTATCCTCAGCAATTCTCCAGACAGCTGCAGAGCATAGCTACCTCTCAAAATACCATATAAATGTACTCATGTTCCAGTGTCACCACCACAACTTTCCTCTTCTACCAGAAACTGTACCACAACGCCAAACCCTGCAACAATCAAGTGTCACGCCTATGTCTCATAACGTTCCTCACCAGAGCAGCTCTAACTCCCAGCACCCAAAGAGCAATAACCCTATCTATGCAAAGGCAGCATTGCAGATATTACAGCAGGCAGCGGAGTACCAACGCATCTCCTGTTAGAAAAACAGAGCCAGCCAGGCTGCTTTAGATGCCTGCACAGAATTACACACTAGCAGAATACCTCACCTCCGTTACATATGCAAACACAGACCCTTAACAAATAGAAAACCATAAACTAAAAATAGAAACCACAACAAGCCAGCCTCTGTATGCAGTGCAATAATGGAAAAAACAAACACCATCATTCATAAAACAATAGAAACAACATATAAAACATCAGTCATTATAGTAAAACCATACTAATAGAAATATTTTATATACACATTAAACATTTTTTCCAAAACAATCAAATATTTAAAAACAGCAAGCATCTCAAATAAAACCCAATAATTAAACTTGTGGATCAGATGAAGGCAGGAGGAATGTACACAGGCTTGTCTTCTCTCTTACATATACACATTGTCGCACGTATGCGTACTCTTGCTGCTCCAGAAGCTCATGCTCTCTCATGCACTCACAGGTACATCTGCTCACTGACTCATGTGCTCTCATGCACTCACACAAGTCTCTGATGCTCACAGCCACTCCCTACCTTACATACTCCCTCACGCAGTGACACACATGCTCCCTGACTCGTGCTCCCTTTCACACTGACACGTATGCTGCCTGACTCACTTATATGCTCTCTTTCACTCTTCTGCTCCACCCCTGGGTAAGTAAAGAAACAATAGTTTTTACTTACATGGGTGGTCCGGGGGGGGGGGGGGGGGATGTGGGCTTGGCCCCCAACGGAATAGGATCTGTGTCAGCTCCCTGCTGCTTCTCCTGCCCTGCAGGTGGTGTCCCTTGATGTGGGAAAGGGGGAGGGGCTGGGAGACCTCGATACTCAGAGGGAGGGGGAAGGGGGGTTAAAATTTATAATTTGTCCTGGTCCCAGCAGGAGGGGAGCCTGAGTGCAGTGGAAAGTCTCTGTGCAGCGCTGCCTCCAGCTGGCCCAGGCAGAAGCAGGGCAGGTGTGAGGGGCAGGCAGGAGCAGTAACTTCCTGCTATGATCTGTGCTGCACCTCGTGCCTTTTGCTCTCTTTGCCAGGCTAGCTGCTGAAGGCTTGAGGGTGAGCGAGGCAGGCCCGACTTAGCAGGGGCTGTGCTTGATAGGCTGCCGGTTGCATCCTACCGATGAGGCTGGCGACGAGGCACTTTTTTGGAGGAGAGCATCATGAGTCCGAATGCCTCCCTTCCCCCTCTGTATGGGTTGCACACCCCAAAAGCCGGCTATGAGAGGATCTTAAGGTCCGTATCTGCCTTCACATTTTGTAGTTCTTGCAAGTAACCTGGAGTGGCCGCTGTCTGAGACAGGATGACCATCGGTCTCACCCCCATATGCTCACTGACCACGGAACCACCGGTGGAACGGGAGAATACTAACATATTGGGGGAAGGATAGCCTGGGAAGCCAGGTCTCTTGGCCCAACAGTTTCCATCTTAGGGGTAGGCAGCTCGGGGCCTGAAGTATCACAAAAAAAATTCTGGTTTTCAGGATATTCACAATGAATAGGCATGAGGTAGATTTGCAAACGCCCCCCCTCTCCCTGTTGCATGCAGATATGTCTTATGCATAATTGTGGTTATCCTGAAAGCCAGATCAGTTTGCGGCACTCGAGGATCAGTTACCCCTGTTCTATTCCTATAGGCTTCTGGCTCAGTCAGAACTGGCGGCTATGGGGTGCAACACCACGAGTCTTCCCTTGCAGCTCCCTGGTGCTTATCCCCATTTTTAACCCTCTCTCCTGTCCCAACTAGCCCACTCATCATCACATCAATTGTCACCAGCCAGGAGCCACCGAGTGCAACTTCGTATCTGAGTAAGTATGAATGCTAGGCCTGGCCAGTAGGTGTCACTGTTGTGTAACGGTTGAAACTCCTGCAGGGCCCGTGAATGCTGCCCCTTGCGGCATCGTTGTGATGATATCATCATAATGACTTCATGACCAGTAACTTCTCTCCCTAGGCCTTCAGCTCAGTTGGAAATTTTAGGTACAGTTATGAGTTTTAAAATGAAACTAATGTATGAATTTATGCGCCCCCTCTAGCAAAAGCCTAGAAAACAAGTGAGCAGACTGGATGGGTCAGCTGGTCCCTTTATCTGCCAACTTCTGCTATGCTACTGTATATCAGCCAGGATGCTTGAATATTAGTTCAGATTCACAGAGACTTACCTTTAAATGTGCACCAAAATCTGTGAAGCTGCTGAGTGTATCTTGGGCTTAGCTATGCTATTCTGATGCTTAAAAACTGGATCCAGCAAATAAATACAAGCCCAGACTTACTCTCAGGGAGCGTTTGCTTCCCACTCGTAGCTTGTAACATCCATCACCCGCTGCTCCAGCTCCCTTATTTATTATTCCATGAGCTGTGTCGGTCCCGGTGAAGCAGGATTGGCTGGGAGCTCTGATACCTGTCACTGGACCAGAATAAGAATTAACCGGCAATGAGCTGAAGAGACTACATAGGTGCCTTCCAATGTGACTGCAAGGTTCGAGGGCGGATGCGTATCTACCCCTGATGGGATGCGAGATATCCAGAGTTTCATAGCAAATTGTATATAATCTAAAACAAAACCAGTAGCCAAGGGCTTCCACCCTTCTTCATAAGCAGTGTGTACTGTTTCATGCTTTATAATTGCACCAAATCCTCTGGCCTCAGCTCTGAGTTAGCTCCTGCACGGTGCTTGTACCCTTCTAGGCCTTCTGGGGTTAACATACTGCTGATACGAGAATATGGGATAAACAGGGCTGACTTATCATTCCTCTTACTTACAGAGACTTCTGAGGCTGGTACAGTCCTTACAGAGCTATCAAGAGACCTGGGGTGAGACCTCCATCCACTCCTGTGCTCTAAGCTTTCATCTCAGTGCATCCTGGTAAGACACATAAGAAACATAAGAAATTGCCATACTGGGGTCAGACCAAGGGTCCATCAAGCACAGCATCCTGCTTCCAACAGTGGCCAAAGTAGGCCGCAAGCACCTAAACACCAAGCAGATCCCATGCCACCGATGCCAGCAATAGCAGTGGCCACTCCCCAAGTCAACCCGATCAATAGCGGTCGATGGACTTCTCCTGGTAATGGCATTTCTGCTTCATCTATATAGGGAAGCAGCACTACAAGTGCCACAATGTACTAGGAGTGAAAGCCACAAAGCCAGGACTGGCCTAATGTCTCCTTCCAAACACTGAGGGGATTTGCTTGTGGGGCTAGTTATCTATTTAGTCAGATTTTGTCCAAGGTGAGTTACGTTCAGGTACTGTAAGTATCCCCTGTCCCAGACGGCTGAGCCCTCGTTGGATGCAGCAGACTGCCGCTCTCTGACCTTTGGCCTTCTGAAGTTCCATATGACTGAGCAAACGGTCCCTCACGTCTTGTACCTGCTCCCCCCTTCCCCTCACCTGCCCTGATCACTGTGCTCTCGGCCCACCCTCTTTGCAAAGTCTTTTCTCATGTTTCCTGTGAATCTCCCTCCCTCCCTCCAACTTCAGATCATTGCCCTTTGTCCTTGAATTTCCTTTTGCCAAAGACGATTTCACCTTCCTCTGTTTTACTGAAGCTTGGTCAAATATTGAATGGCATGGGGGGGGGGGAGGGGAGCAGGCGGTAACACCAGGACTGGGCCATTCCCTTCCTGCTGACCTGGAGCCTGCCGGTGACCCTGTTACTCGGCAGCTGTAAACTGACTGTGGTGGGAGTCCCTTTTATCTAAGAAGTTAAAAATAGATTTCATTTTAATAACCCATTATCTATTCAGGTGTTCTCACTTATTATTCATTGAGCTGAGAAATATGTTAACAGCAGCTGCTGCCTAGTCGAACAAGAGAAAGGAGGATTTGAAAAACCAAGCAGAGAGCTGCAGGAACGGTTCAGTAATAAAGCAGCTCCAGCGCTGGACACAAATCAGTGCAAAAATGGGGCCATGCCTTTCTCTCCCTAGGGTGGCCGGGACTGGGATACTGCAGAAGGAGCGTTCACAACCCTTGCTGGGCAACGTTCCCTCTAAGGATTGGGTAGCTGTGTGCAAAATTGTTTGCGCACAGAGAAAAACTTTTGGTTTTGTTACCCTGTGAGCTCTACTTTCTTTGATGCAAGAGGCCCTATCAATTTTATTCTCACAGCAACCCAGTCCTTAAAGGAAATATTGGTAGCAGCATGAGAAACACAAATTCCTCACATACACACGCCCACCAGCAGACTTGCATATTCACTCTCATACTCTCTCGCATATACACGCTCATTTTCACAAACACACACGCACACACACTCTCAATCCTCTCATCCCCAGACTCTCACGCACATGCACACTCACTCAATTCTCCTCCTCTTCCACACACACTCACTCTCAATCCTCTCATCCCCAGATTCTCACGCACATGCACACGCACTCAATTCTCCTCCTCTTCCACACATGCATTCACTCTCAATCCTCTCATCCCCAGATTCTCACACACATGCACACGCACTCAATTCTCCTCCTCTTCCACACACACACACTCACTCTCAATCCTCTCATCCCCAGACTCTCATGCACACGCACTCAATTCTCCTCCTCTTCCACACACACGCTCACTCTCAATTCTCTCATCCCCAGACTCTCACGCACACGCACTCAATTCTCCTCCTCTTCCACACACACGCTCACTCTCAATCCTTTCATCCCCAGACTTTCACGCACATGCACACGCACTCAATTCTCCTCCTCTTCCACATGCACACTCACTCAATTCTCCTCCTCTTCCACACTCACACACACTTATCTAGGTAACTACAAACCTTCACTGCCAAACACTTTGAGGAGTAACAAAAACCCCTGCAAAAATAAAAACAAATACACTTAGAACCTTGCCATACCATACCAGCACTATCTCAGGACCCAAATAGCAGCAGCACCAATGCTAATATTATACCTTGCCCTAGAACACTAATACACCACCTACTGGGGTTAACAGACCAAGCTGTACTGCTACAAAGCCCTACAGAAAAATTACACCTCAGTTACACATGGAGAGCACAGACAGACCCTTACCTAATACTGAATAAGGGACTACGAATGAGAAACAGAAACATGCAGACAAAAATAAGATGGAAAACCTGAGAACCCAGACTCTGAACAGTGGAAAACTGAAGAAAGAACAAAATACAAATATGTAATGCACATTCCCAAAGATAACATAGGCCAATCACTAAAAATTCAAAATATATATATATTTTTTTTACCTTTGTTGTCTGATCTTATTTTTCTAATTGGTTGGTCCCAGGCTTTTTCCGTCCTCCCACATTCCCTTTCTCGGTCTTTTACTAATTCCTTTTACAGGGTCTCTTTTTCTTCCCCTATTTCTTCTCCACCTGTCTTCTTCCATTGCTCTCTCAAACACACACTCAGGCTCTCATTTTCACATGCTGTCTCTCTCTCTCATACACATGCAGGCTCTCATTACATGCTGTCTCTCTCTCTCTCAAACACACACACGCTCACTGACATGCTGTCTCACACACACACTCTCACACACCCAGGCTCTTGCATGCTCTTTCTCTCTCTAACCACACACACACACACACACACACACACACACACACTGGCTGCCACTCTCACACACACACAGCTCTCACTTTCACATGCTGTCTCTCTCTCTCATACATACACTCCAACTCCCTCCCACATGCTGATTCATTCACACACACGCTGTCACTCTCTCATGCTTGCTCAAACACAGGCTCTCACCATCACATGCTGTCTCACACACCAAAGCTCTTAGATGCTCTTTCTTTCTCTCTCACACACACACACACACACTGGCTGCCACTCTCACACGCTATCTTTCTCACACAAACACACGGCTCTCACTTTCACATGCTGTCTCTCTCTCATACATTCACCCAACTCCCTCCCACATGCTGATTCACTCACACACACATGTACACATGCTCTCACTCTCACATGCAGTCTCACACACACTCTAACACACCAAATCTCTTGTATGCTCTTTCTTTCTGTCTCTCACACACACACACTGGCTGCCACTCTCACATGCTGTCTTTCTCACACACACACACACATGGCTCTCACTTTCACATGCTGACTCTCTCATACATACACTCAAACTCCCACATGCTAATTCTCTCACACACACATACACATGCAGGCTCTCATTCTCAAATGCTGTCTCTCTCTCATACACACACACGCTCTCACTCTCACATGGTCTCTCACACACAGGCTCCCAGCATCACATGCTGTCTCACACACACACTCTCACACACCCAGGCTCTTGCATCTTTCTTTCTTTCTCTCTCTCTCACACACACACACACGGCTCTCACTTTCACATGCTGACTCTCTCTCATACATACACTCAAACTCCCATATGCTGATTCACTCACATACACTCACACACACATACACACTCACACAGGCTCTCACTCTCACATGCTGTTTCTCACACAGTCTGTCAACTCTCTCTCTCTCTACAGGCTCTCAGCCTCCCTTTCCCCTCTGGGCCTCCTCTTCTTGGGCCGCCTTGAGATGGGATCTGTGGCAGTCCTACCACAGTCACTGCTCCTTTTCTGCATATGGGCCGATGCTCCTCCTCCTTCCTGCCCATGCCGCTCCAACAACCTTTTTCTTGTGGGTCGTGCAGGCAGGAAGGAGGAAGAGGAGCATCCGGAGTTTTGAGGCCCCTTCTTTTCTTCCTGTCATGGTGTGATGGGCTCCACCACGACCCCACTGGTTTCCTCATTTTGGGCCATGGTGGGATGGGCTCCAACAGGGCCCTGTCAAATCTTCCTGCACAGGGTTTGGGTGGGGGGCTCTATGCAGCCGCAAGAAAGGTTGTGCTTGGCCGTGCATGCGCGCAGCTTAGAGGAAACATTGCAGGGGGTCAAAGTTATTGTGCAATGGTGGTACACAGGGGCAGGAATTAGGGCTCATGATTGCAGGTTCTGGAAGGATTCCTCCTGCGTGGCCCCCCGACGAGGGTTGTTGGTTTGACGACCAGGCTAAGTGAGTTGGCAGGGGATATAAAATAGGCAGCAAAATCCATGGGTCGCTACAATAGAAAGCTCACGGTGCCAGATCTCAGCCCTGGTACTGGTTGACCTGGTAGTCTAAATAGAATTTGAGGACACATTGGGCAGCCTGACCCTTCCCCCTAGGGTCGCCAACTTTCAACTGTGAAAATTCTGAACACTCGGAGGGGCCAAGAGAAATTTTTGCATCTACACACGGCTCTTCTTAGGAAGCATCATAAATACTAGTCATTTATCAGTGTCACACAAACTTTCTAATAATTCATCGTACACTAAGACAATTATTCTTCAGTCTGGATGGGATTTAACAAAATAAAATTTTTTATTCTTGAAGTTTCAAAATGTATTCAAATATGTACATGACATCCTGTTAAGTCATTGTTATTTAAAAAAACAAACAAACACCTTAATCTTCTATAACATACTAAAATCTCTGTTGGTCCAATATAAAATATAACCAGGTTTGTAAAGTGGAAGAGGCAGGGCCGGTGCAACCCACGGTGCAAGCTGTGCGCTTTGCACAGTGTGGCGGCCTGGAGGGGAGGCGGCAGCCTGAGGCCAAGGCCGAGTGAGCTGCTGGCGCCGCTGTCCGGCAGTTCCCAACCCACTGCGTGGCGATGATGAGGAGCCGTAGAGCTGCGCAGCGGTTCACAACCCAGCACGCAGCGAGCGTGAGGAAGTTGCAGGGCCGTGTTTGTGAGTGTATGCATGTGTGTCTGAGCATGTATATGTGAGAAAGAGGGCTCTTGTGTGTGTATGTGCATGTAGGAGGGATCATGAGTGAGCATATGTGTGAGAATGTGTTTGAGAGAGAGGGAGCATGTGCGTGTGAGCATGTGTATGCATGTGTATGATAAAGTTTATGCATCCCTCTCTCACTGATCCACAATAATCTGACTGACTGGAAATCAACAGTTTCCAGGTATGGCGCGTGTGAATTATTTTATCCTTATTAGTTTTAATTTTTGGATGATATTTGTAACTTATCATTAACATCATCCATTGTACCTGAAGACTGGAGGATAGCTAATGTAACCCCAATATTTAAAAAGGGCTCCAGGGGCGATCCTGGAAACTACAGACCGGTTAGCCTGACTTCAGTGCCAGGAAAAATAGTGGAAAGTGTTCTAAACATCAAAATCACAGAAACATATAGAAAGACATGGTTTAATGGAACAAAGTCAGCATGGCTTTACCCAAGGCAAGTCTTGCCTCACAAATCTGCTTCACTTTTTTGAAGGAGTTAATAAACATGTGGATAAAGGTGAACCAGTAGATATAGTATACTTGGATTTTCAGAAGGCGTTTGACAAAGTTCCTCATGAGAGGCTTCTAGGAAAAGTAAAAAGTCATGGGATAGGTGGCGATGTCCTTTCATGGATTGCAAACTGGCTAAAAGACAGGAAACAGAGAGTAGGATTAAATGGGCAATTTTCTCAGTGGAAGGGAGTGGACAGTGGAGTGCCTCAGGGATCTGTATTGGGACCCTTACTGTTCGATATATTTATAAATGATCTGGAAAGAAATACGACAAAAGATAATCAAATTTGCAGATGACACAAAATTGTTCAGAGTAGTTAAATCACAAGCAGATTGTGATAAATTGCAGGAAGACCTTGTGAGACTGGAAAATTGGGCATCCAAATGGCAGATGAAATTTAATGTGGATAAGTGCAAGGTGATGCATATAGGGAAAAATAACCCATGCTATAATTACACAATGTTGGGTTCCATATTAGGTGCTACAACCCAAGAAAGAGATCTAGGTGTCATAGTGGATAACACATTGAAATCGTCGGTGCAGTGTGCTGCGGCAGTCAAAAAAGCAAACAGAATGTTCGGAATTATTAGGAAGGGAATGGTTAATAGAACGGAAAATGTCATAATGCCTCTGTATCGCTCCATGGTGAGACCGCACCTTGAATACTGCGTACAATTCTGGTCGCCGCATCTCAAAAAAGATATAATTGCGATGGAGAAGGTACAGAGAAGGGCGACCAAAATGATAAAGGGGATGGAACAGCTTCCCTATGAGGAAAGGCTGAAGAGGTTAGGGCTGTTCAGCTTGGAGAAGAGACGGCTGAGGGGGGATATGATAGAGGTCTTTAAAATCATGAGATGTCTTGAACCAGTAGATGTGACTCGGTTATTTACACTTTCGAATAATAGAAGGACTATGGGGCACTCCATGAAGTTAGCAAGTAGCACATTTAAGACTAATCGGAGAAAATTCTTTTTCACTCAACGCACAATAAAGCTCTGGAATTTGTTGCCAGAGGATGTGGTTAGTGCAGTTAGTGTAGCTGGGTTCAAAGAAGGTTTGGATAAGTCTTGGAGGAGAAGTCCATTAACTGCTATTAATCAAGTTTACTTAGGGAATAGCCACTGCTATTAATTGCATCAGTAGCATGGGATCTTCTTAGTTTTTGGGTACTTGCCAGGTTCTTATGGCCTGGTTTGGCCACTGTTGGAAACAGGATGCTGGGCTTGATGGACTCTTGGTCTGACCCAGCATGGCAATTTCTTATGTTCTTATGTAACACCCAATAATTAAAATAAGGATACCTCCTTCTCTATATCTGGGAACATTTGATTTCCAGATGTCTTGAAGATGTTGTGGATTAGTGGGGGTGGGGGAAGCCTGGTAGTGTTGGTTTTGTGCACAAACTTCCCCCCCCCCCACACACACACACATTCACTCACTTCCCCCCCACAGACACTTCCCCTGCATTCCCCCCACACACATTCACTATCTGCCTCCCACCTCCCCCACACACATACTCACCCTCCCCTCTCCCACACACAGTCATTCACTATCTGCCTCCCACCTCCCCCAAACACATACTCACCCTCCCCTCTCCCACACACAGTCATTCACTATCTGCCTCACACCTCCCCCCCACACACAGTCATTCACAGTCATGTGTGTGTGTGTGTCTGTGTGTGATTGGCATCCTTTGTGTGCGAGAGGCTCAACATGTATGTAAGTGTGTAATTGACAGCCTGTATGTGTGAGAGAGAGTATGTGTATGTATGATTAAGAGCCTGTGTGTATAAGTATGAGAGAGAGAGAGAGCATGTGTGTCTATGTGTGATTGAGAGCCTGTGTAGGTGAGATAGAGCATGTGAGTATGTGACCGAGAGCATGTGTGTAAGTGTGTGAATGAGAGCCTATATGTGTGAGAGAAAAAGAGACAGCATGTATGTAAGTGAGATTGAAAGCCTGTATGTGTGTGTAAGTGTGAGAAAGACGTGTATAAATTGTGATTAACAGCCTATGTAAGTGAGAAAGAGAACTTGCGCGTGACTGAGAGAGAGGAGAAAGTTGCAAGCAAACCCCCTCCCCACCTCCTGCTAATTCAGAACAATCTCAGGGCACCTGGATATCAAAAGTTCCCAGGAATGCAGAGCAAAGCATTTTTTATCTCATTATTTTTCATTATTGAGCCTTTGTGCCTGCTACTTTGAAATATTTTATTGGTATCTAGACATTTTTTATTTGAGGTTTTAATTATTGGATATTCCATTCATCAGCTGTTCTTTTTGTTAGTATGGTTTTACTGCTACTGATTTTATATTTCTTGATTTGTTTTATAAGGATGGGTGATGTTTCTTTTTTCCTTTGTTACACTGCATACAGAGACTCTGGCTTGTTGCGGTTTCCAGTTCAGTTTTTGTCTGCAAGCTTCTAGTTATGCATTTTGGTCTCTTTATTCTTTGTTAGGTGAGGGTCAGCACATGTGATTCAGGTGAGGTTCTCTGCTGGCGTGTAGTTTCTGTGTAGGGCTCTATAGCAGCCTGGCTTGTTCCGTTTTCCTAATAGGAGGTGTATTGGTGTCTTAAGGCCTGGTGTAATATTTTCAGTGTTGCCTTTTCTTAGGTAAGGTGGTTACTGTTTGAGTGCTGGAAATTGGTATTTTGGTATGGGATATTTACTATTTATGCAATTTCTGTTCAGACAAAATACACATCTTTCCCTTGTGTCATTCTTAACAATAAAAATAATATTGGACCTTTATTTTTTTATTTCCGCTGTAAATTGTAATGAGCAGTGTGTCACACATGTGAGCGTGATCTGTCAGGTGTGTCACGATGGGGAAATGTTGAGAACCACTGGTCTAATTGATATTTGGATACTGTTTGGGATCCTGCCAGGTACCTGTGACCTGGATTGGCCACTGTTGGAAACAGGATGCTGGGCTTGATGGACCCTTGGTATGGCAAACTCTTAAGCTCTTAACTGAAATCCCTCCATATTACTGTGTTTCCATATTCGTTAGCCCATCTAATCTCACAGTCTGTCAGGGAAATAGTAGCAAACCCCACTGTTATGCTCCTTGCCATCACACGTGGAATTTCTATCTGTAGGGAGTAATCTGTGTCATGCAGAATTTGTTCGCTTCTCGAGTCTATGGATTCCTTAACCTAGTATAGGGCAATACCACCACCAGTTCTGTCCGCTCTGTCTTTTTGATCCATTTTGTACCCTGGCAGTTACACAGTGTCCTACTGGTTGTCTCTGAGATTCCTGTTCTGTCAACATCTTCATCTAGTTCCATACACTCTGACTCCCATCTTACTGTTCAGACTTCTAGCGCATACAGACCTCTAAATATATTCTTATTATTCATTTTCATAGGCTGCTTTCTGTCAGCTGATCCAAGTAATTTAGGATCAGCTTTTTTCTACGTCATCACTGTCAGGACGCGCTGAATTCCCCTTTCTAACGGCATTCTTTGTGGATACCTCGCTTCGAACCATGCACTTCTGAGCCACTGGTTTAAAAGTTGCTCCGTTTCCTTTTTAAATGTTAGCGCCTGCAGCCAGGTTCAACGTTGATTAAGGCGAAACCCATCCTGCTGACGTAAACTCCCTCTTCCCAAAAAGTTCCCCTACTGAATCTGAAGCCCTCCTTCCGGCACCGTTGGGACGCCTCTGGGGTTCTGTGCGGAATCCTGGGTCCGGTTCTGAGAATGTAACCCCGGAGGTTCGGGATTGTAACCTTCCTCCTGCACCTTCTTCCCGCGTCATCGATACCCGCATGCACCACGACAGTTCGCTCCTGCCGCCGAGCGCTCTCTAAAATCTTATCTTGGTGGCACGTGAGCTCCATTATTTTTTGCACCAGGTAGGAAGTTTATCGAGTGATCCTCATGGCCACCATCCATCCAGCTAACTACATTCCCAATGATCTAATCTCCGACAACAACGGCCGGACCTAACTCTTCCCTTGTTGTGATTCCCCGCGAGCGGCTCGCTCACCTCCCGGCAGTTCTCTGTGGCGGCGGTGCCGCCATCGCTGCCCTGTCTCTCTGCATGGCCTCGGAGCACCGCTTCTGTCTCCCGCTCCGGCTCCCGGTGCCGACTGGATGCCACCTCTGCTATCCGTGCAGCGGAGGAGCGGCGCCAATACGGCTGCCATCTTCGCGGCCCGCGGACCAGCGACTTCCATCCCCTGCTCCCGCACGCTGGCTTTCTAGGAGCGCCGCACACGCGCGGGGGGCTGGGAGAGCGGAGGACGGGCAGCTCTGTTTTGTACGTAAAGGTCCCATCTGTACAGCTCTATCTCTTGCTTCAGCTCCTCCAGGTCGGCCTCCACCATACTCGTTCACTGAGTGCCCCACATGTACAACCTCTCCCCCCCCCCCCAACAGGAAAATAATAAAAAAAATGTGGCATTCAATGTCAAAGTCTGATGGCCCCCATCTCGCTGTCGGACTTCTGCCTGCATTTTTTTTATTTTTTCAAACTCAGGAATTGAAAATGTAGCGTAAGTTAATGTTGGAGATCTCAACAAACACAAGAGTTCTTGTAACCTTTGAGAAAGCAGAGGGGGAAATTATGCACAGGCAGGAGTTTTATACCAAAGAAGATCCTTACAGGAAAAACACAGCCACCACCAAACTTAGGGAGTGTACGTATGAGAAAAAAAGGGGGAAAAACGAGAGCTCCCAGTGACAGATTGCATCCAGCCACAAGGGATTAACTGAAGGAAACATTAGGAGAGTGAAATTCACCATTCCTTAGCCCGATAAGTTGGGAATTATCCAGCTTAAGTAGCGGCGGCTGAATATCCAGCCCTCCGAATGGCCGCCACTTAGTCAGATAATTATTTATTCAGATAAAGAGTTCGCCGGCTACGTGGTGGGCAGAGCATCCAGAGGAGCAGCCGTCTTGCTGGATAAACTATCCATTTAACTCGGATATTCTGAGTTAGGTTGGCCCCCTAGGGCCGTCCTGAAATTAGCCAGATAAACCTGTCCAGCTAACGTCAAGGTAGATGGAAATATTCAGCGGCGCAACCAGGGCCAATGAAGGTAAGGGCTGAATAAGCAGGATAAATGTACCCGAAAAGCAGCTGAAGATCTACCTCATGGTTTAAATCTGCTAGGGAATAAACACAAGCACAATTCAAATGCAGAAAAGAAAGAAATGTAGCTTAAATCTGCCCAGCAGCTAAAGAGAAGTACAATTTAAAAAGGAAAAAGAAAAAAAAATATATATAAAGCTTTGGTGAAGAGGTGTTGGGAGAGAGATTTTTGCTGGGCTAGTAAGTTGTTTCTATGGCTAGTTGTTTGCTGGCTAGTAAGTTGTTTCTCTCTTTTGGTTTGGGAGGTAATTGCCTTGTGTTTTGGGGAAATCCCATTTAGTTCGCCCCCTCCCGTGTCACTCAGCTTGAGAGACTCGGTGCTGATCTGACGCCACCTTGTGGGGAAGAGGAAAACATCCCCGAGCTGCCCATCTGGTGCTCGCCCCCGGCGGCAGAGACCAGAGAGGAGGCGTCCCCCACAAGACCCAGCAAGGAGGAGAGGTGGGGATCCCAGGCATCAACAAGAGGGAATCTCGGTAAAAGGGAGGAACCTTGTCATTTAAGTGTTAGGGACAGCCCTGAGGTGCAGAAGGTAAACACCCAATTAGAGAAATGAAGGGAATGCACACTCGCCTTTCATACTTTAGCTATGCGCCGCGATGGTCGCCATTAAATAGCTGCACAGGTGCGTATGCACACACACCTGTGCCGACCTGCGCTAGTGGACGTGGCCCCAGTTAATTAGCCTCACTTTTACCCCATTAGCCCTTACCCTCGAAACCCCGCTAACATCGTTATTGTTTTTGGTTTTTTTTTTCAGGACTTACGAACCTTCCACGGCAGAAGTAAAGTTACGTGGTGGGGGGGGTGGGGGGGTCCCTGGCGGGCGCTTGTCTGCATGAATACGCGCAGATTTCCTCCAGGAATCTAGGAACGCCCATTGTCCCACCCAGACCTCCCCTACACTCTGCCCCTATTTTCAAAACAATTTTTTTGCGCATGCTGGGAAATGCGCACGTTTTAAAATCTGCACGGCGCACGCCGGCCCCGACTTCTGTGCGAATCTCCCGGCTCTGGCGTGCGTAGGGCTTTTAAGATTTTCCTTTGGGCAAGCAACCAGAGAGAAACATGCAGGGTGCCAGCTTGTTTCCCCGGGGAAGTTTGGTCGGTTTGCGGGCCACCTCGCGAACCGCCGCACTCGCCTCCCCAGCCGGGCCATGCCGATGAGGCTCCCGTCGCGGTGAGACGCCGCCACGTCCCTCTGCCGCGAGACGCTGCTCTCCAATGCGGCGGGACGCTTCCGGGTCTATCCGGGCGCACTCCGCCTTAGGCACATGCGCGCCCGCCATCACTTCTCTAAAAAGGCTCACAGCGGGAAAAGTCCAGTGGTGCCCACTGATGATCTCACATGCCAAGTCCTATAAAAGGCTCTTTCTGTCCTTCCTTCACTGCCTCAGCAACAGGTTCAGCTACTTCAAGTAGTGCGTGCTGCTGCGCCTGATCCTAGACTTCGTTTTCATCTGTCTTCAGTCCTCGTTCAGCTATTCTTCAGTCCTCATCCTGCTTGTTCTTGTCGTTGCCTATCTACCTGTCCCTCTTCTCCTCCTTTGGACGAATACCTGGTTTTGACCTCGGCTTGGACCTCAGATACACTTGACCTCTGCCTGCCTTTGACCACTGCCTGGACCTTGGATACGCCTGACCGCTGCCTGCCTTAACTATTGCCTGGACCTCAGATACGCCCAATTGCCACCTGCTTTCCACCCTAGCTACTACAGACCTTCGCCTCCGCCATGAGCAGAGGCCTCACTTAAGTCCTGCTGGCCCAAGGCACCCAAAGGCTGAACCCAAGGGGAATGAGGGTTGGTATAGGTGAAGGTCCCGACTGGTCTCTGCTTTGCCTGGGTCCTCCTGCCGACAGTGGGAACTTGCAGGGCTCCTCCCTATAGATAGATAGAGTCTTTCCTGCCTCAGCTCGAGTCCACAGACACAACAGGTTGCTGAGGCCATTGACTTGGTGGACTTGACTTCGCTTTAGGCCATTCCTGGCAAAGCGTGCAGACTACAAGACCAACAAGGTGCTCTGGAACACTTGGCCGCTGTCATGGACCAGCTCTCCACTCGCCTGGACACACTGACCACTCCCATGGTTCCACTCTCACCCACACCAGTACTGCTGCCTCCTGCAGCACTCACTCAGCCAGTTCCCCAGCTGCCAGCTCCATCCTTGTATGCCGGGGATCCCAAGCATTATTGGGGATTCCTGAACCAGTTCAGAATGCACTTGCAGCTGATGATCAGGCCAAAAACCACGTATATCCTCTTCCTGCTGGATTGTAAGATAGATCGTCATTTGCAGCAAAGGGTTCAAGAGACGTCTCATATCCCAATACAACATCCGTACTCACCATCAGCTGTGACATCCACAACCTCTTCTCTTCCAGAAGAGCTAATGCAGTTGGGATGCTGCTGCTTGACCCCATCAAAGAGACTCTGTCAAAGATAGAAGGGTCTCTGTCTGTATTGTTCCACATGAGGCCACCTCTTGGCCCAGTGTCCACAGAGGTCAGGACTTGAATGCCTAGGATCCTTTGGGGAGATGACCCTAGGCCTCAGCTTTCCAACTCCCCAACTACTACTTCCAGTCACATTGGAGTTGGGTTATACTTGTTTCTCCACAAAAGCCTTTGTAGATTCTGGCTGAAGAGGAAACTTCATCTTAAAAGAACTAGTTGACCAACTCCAGATTCCCACAGTCTAGATGGCTTCTCCATTGGTGATTTCCTCTGTCTATGGAGACCCACGTCCAGGCCAAGTTACCATGACCACGCAGCCTGTGACCTTACACATCAGCCTCTTACACATGGAAAAAATCAATCTGCACGTGATTTCCAGAGCCATCCATCTCATCATACTAGGTTTGCCATAGTGCCAACAGTATCAACCACTTTTCAAGTGGGCTACCTTACAACTCGCCCACTGAGGTTGCAGCTATACAGACTCCTACTTGATGCCGGTAGCGCCCCTCATCTAGTGACTGTGGTTTCCTTACTTCCAGGACCTCCACCTCAGTGTGCATATTATGAGGATGTCTTCTCACAAAAGAGCGCTGGAGAACTGCCTCCACATAGCACGTACACCTGTGGCATTGAGCTGATCCCAGGATCCATGCCCCCATGTGGATGGGTTTACACCCTGTCTCTCCCAAAGACCCAGGACATGTCCACTTACATTAAGGCGAATCTGGAAAGTGAATTTATCCCCCTTTCCTCCTTCCTGGCAGGGGCTGGGTTCTTCTCTGTTGCAAAGAAAGATGGATCTCTCAGGCCATGCACACCATCACTAAGAAGAACTATTATCCATTACTTCTAATAGTGGAGCTCTTCGACCACCTATAGGGCGCCAAGATTTTCACAAAGTTGGATCTCGGGTGCATACAACCTCATCCACATCAAGGCTGGTGTTGAATAGAAAACCGCATTTAACACTCAAGACAGACATTACAAATATTCGGTCATGTCCTTTGGGCTTTGCAATGCCCTGGCGGTTTTCCAGAAAATGGTCAATGAGATCTTTCACAATCTGCTTTACACCTGTGTGGTTGTTCTCTTGAAGGCGAATTTTAAAAGCCCTACATGCGCCAAAGCTGGAGATACGCGTGTGTCTCGGGCTGGCGCATGCCACACGGATTTTATGAAGCACCCGAGCATGTGTGTATCTCCTGGTACACGCACCAATCAAAATGTTAACGAAGGGGCGGGGTTTGGGTGTGGCCTGGACGGGACATGGGCGTTCCAGGAAGATCGCTTGAAATGTGCGTGTAAGTATTTACAAGCACAAACGCACGTTGGGTTCCCTACTGCAAAACTTTACTTCTAATATGGATGGCATGTAAGTTTGTTTGTCTTTTTTAAACTTTTTATTTAACAAGTTTTCCAAAATACACAATAATAAAAGGCAAAATAAACAGTGTTTCAACAAAGCCTTATAAAGGCAATACAATCTTCAGTCATAACCACCCACTCTCAAAACAAAACTTTTTCAACCCGTCTTATAATAAGCATGATACGGGCCCCAGATGTTTGATACTTAAAGCTTTCATTCCGTAAAGCAAATTGCAAATGCTTAATTTCTGCTATTTTCCGAACCTGATCCCGCCAATAATGCATCCCAGGTCTGGTTTTCCAAAAAGTAGCTATAGTAAACTCGGCAGCTAGCAAAAAGTGACCTACCAATGACTTTTATTTCCGGGGAATTCACTGAACCCACCCATCTACCAAGAAGACCCAATGTAGGAGTAATACCAATAGGGAATCCCAATATATCAGCAATTTCCTGCGTGATTTGATCTAAAAAATGATGTACACTTTGACAGTACCACCACACATGCATGTACATTCCCAACTCACCACAACCCCGCCAGCACGTCACTGAATTTTACCATAAAAAAGGGGTGTTCGGTAAGTTCTGTGCAAGAGTCAGATCATTAGTTCCACCCGCTTAACACAAATAGAGCTGTGGTGCACAGCTAGCCAAATGTGCTTCCAAACTTAAAGACGTAAGCAGGACCCAGGCCTAAATTCCATTGCGCGATCAATTTCTGGGATGTTTCCTCACCAAACCTACGAATTAGTATACCCCAATAAATGGCCGATATCCCCTTTACAGAGGCGTGACATGTAAATTTTAAAATTAAAAAAGAAATCAGGGCTAGTCAGCAGGGTTTGAAGGGTTGGGGCTAATAGGATAAAAGGGACACTATCTAACTAGGGGGGTTAGGAAGACCTCTCCTTTACAGAGGTGAACTGGGAACAAACTGGGGAAACAGGTATTTGCGTCGGCACACTTGTCTACTAAAATCTCCCCACTTATAAGGCAGAGGCAGCATTTGTGCACACATGCGTGTGTCCATATAAAATTGTGCATACTGCCGATTTTATAACATACGCGCATATGCTAGAAAATGGCCGTGTCCATTGACACGAGCCGGCCTATGCACATACATGTGCGCCCCCGCGGCTGTTTAAAAGTTACCGTGTTGGACAATATATTGATCTTCTCTCAAAGCCTAAGTTCCCATCAAAGAGATGCCTGCAAGAGAATAATTTCTACGCCAAACTGGAAAAACATCTCTTTGAACAAGAGGAGCTCATCTTCCTTGGGTACATAGTCTCACAAGAAGGATTCTGGAAGGATCCTGCCAAGATGAAAGCCATCATGACTGGTCTTGCCCCAAGCTCCGGCCCTTAGAAAGATTTATGGGATTTGCTAATTATTAATATCATTTTCTACCACATTACCTGTCTGTGGCAGCTCCCCTTACTGCTCTTACCTGTAAGGGCACCAACACCAAGGATTGGCCACCTGAGGCTTTGGAAGCATTTCAAAAAATTAAAGAATGCCATTGTTGACAAGCTCTGCCTCTGCCACCCAGATTCCACATGACCCTTCATCTTAGAGATAGATATCTCTACCCCAGGGGTAGGGGCTGTCCTCAGTCAATACTCTCCAGAAGGGGTACTTTGCCCGTGTTCCTTCTTTTCTAAGAAGTTCTCTCTGGCTGAACACAATTACAACATCAGAGATTGTGAACTCCTAGCAGTCAAACTAGCTCTCAAAGAATGGCATCATTTACTCGAAGGAGCTCAATACCAGGTTACAATATACACGGACCACAAAAATCTCGAGCACCTACATCAAGGTCAGCAGCTTTAATGCGAAACAGACCCAGTAGTCTTTGTTCTTCACCCATTTAGATTTTGAGTTATATTGCCCAGCTCTCAAGAACCAACAGGCATATGCCCTCTCTTGCTCCTTCCAGACTTGGATGTTCCAGAACCTCCTAGGTACATTATCAATCTCACTAAAATGCTTCTGCCCATTACAATACCCACCCCTCCAGGGAAGTTGGTTATACCTTCCAGACTGCATCAGAAAGTGTTAAAATGGGCCCATAACTCCTGTGTCGCAGGTCACCCTGGGTGACCACAAACCCTAGAATTACTCCAATGACAGTACAGTGGCCCGAAAAGAAGCAAGATGTCAAGGCCTATGTTGATTCGTGCCCCATTTGTGCACAGCACAAAGTGCTGCATGGCCGACCCTGGGGGCTGTTACAGCCATTGAAGCCCCCAAGGAACCTGGACCACTTGTCCATGGACTTTATTGTGGATCTCCCCAGCTCTAATGGGTGGTGATTGATCAGTTCTTAAAGACGGCACACTTCGTCCCATTACTAGGCCTTCCCTCCACTCCAGAGTTAGCAAATCTCTTCACTCTTCACGTCTTTCGCCTGCTTGGCCGACCAAAGCACATACTATCGGATAGAAGAGTTCAATCCACCACAAGGTACTGCCACTCTCTTTGTGCAATATTTGGTATAGCGCTTGACTACACTATGACCTACCACTCACAAGGCAATGGACATGCGTAGTGTACCAATCATACCCTTAAAACCTTCCTCCGCCCCTACGTCAATGAGCAACAGGATAGCTGGGCTACACTCCTCCCATGGGCCGAATTCTCCCATAATAATCACATCAATGCTGCCACTGGCTCTTCGCCCTTCCAGCTGGTCTAAGAAAAACAACCTCTGCCTCCACTAGCTCTGCCAGTGACAGTGCCCTTGCCAGTGGCTCAACCCTCCGCCCAGGAATTACATGAACTATGTGAATGGATCAATCAGCTGATAGAGAAAGCCGCTGCCTAGGCCAAGAAAATGGAAGATGCCCGAAGGAGGCCAGTTCCTCAATTTAAGATGGGAGAAAAGGTCTGGTTGAGCACCCAGCACCTACGCTACGAATTCCTTCTATGCGCCTGGTTCCATGCTTTATTGGACCATGTCCTGTGCTTCGACAAGTAGGTACCAGTCAAGGCTACTGCCCACGATAAAGGTCCATAACATGTTTCACGTGTCTTTTCTTAAACCAGTGGTGCTTTCGTGGCCCTCCAGAGTCATGCTTGAACCTCAGGAGGTCACTACAAATGAAGATGAGGTATTTGAGCTCCAGGAGTTATTAGTTTCCTGCCGAAGTGGAAAAAAGATCTAGTATCTAATCTGGAAGAACTATGGCCCAGAAGAAAATTCATGGTAGCCACCAACATATTGGATATAAGCCTCTTAAAGCAGTGGTCCCCAATCCTGTCCCGGGGCCCACCAATCAGTCAGGTTTTCAGGATATCCACAATGAATATGCATGAGAGAAAATTTGCATGTTATGGAGGCAATGCATGCAAATGTTCTCTCATGCATATTCATTGTGGATATTCTGAAAGCCCGACTGCCTGGTGGACCTCCAGGACAGGGTTGGGGACCACTGTCTTATAGGACTTTCATCAACAATACGCCAGAAAACCCATGGCCTCAGGGAGGGAGCTTAAGAGGAGGGTATTGTTATGTTTGGCTGTTCGTGGGGGCAACTCGCAAACCACCACACTCACCTCCCCAGCTGGGTCATTCTGATGGGCTCCTGTTGTGGTGAGACACCACCACTTACATCTGCCATGAGACACTGTGCTCCAATGCAGCAGGACGCCGCCAGCTCCACATGCAGCAGGACACTGTTGGACCCATCTAGACATGCTACGCCTTAGGTGCGGGTACGCCTGATAGCACTCCTCTTAAAGAGCCCATGGTGGGAAAAGCCCTGCAGTGCCTGCTGATGATCTCACACACCAAGCCATATAAAGGACTGTTTCTGTCCTTCCCTCATTGCTTCAGCAACAGGTCCAGGTACTTCAAGTAGTATGTATTGCTTCTCCGCCTGATCCTAGTCTTCATTTCCAGCTTGTCTTCAGTCCTTGTCCCATTTGTTCTTGTCCTTGCCTGCCTGCCTATCCATCCTTCCCTCTTCTCCTTCTTTGGATGGATACTCAGTTTTTTCCTCAGCTTGGACATCGGATATGCTTGCCCGCTCCCCGCCTTGACCATTGCCTTGTAAATGCCTGACTGCCACCTGCCTATGACCCTAGCTGGTTCATTCCTTCTCTTCCGCCATCAACAGAGACCCCACCTTAGTTCTGCCAGCCCCAGCATCCAAAGGCTCAACCCGAGGTCTCTGCTTCGCCCGGGTCCATCTTCTGATAGTGGGAACTTGCAGGGCTCTTCCCTGTAGGTAGAGTGAATCCTGCGTTGGCCCAAGGGTCCACAGACACAACAGGAACGCCAGCAGGGATTACTATTTGTTGGCACATTGCAGATGAGGGACACATTCAGCACTTTGGAGAATCCTGTACTGGAATCGGACGTAAGTGGGTCGATGACTCGTCTCTGGTTTTGAGGGTGGGTCACTTGTCCATGGATAAAGCCAGGGAAGGGTTACAATAAAATGTGTCTCTTTCTGTGAGGCAGGTCATGGGCGATCATGGGATGGTCTCAGCCTGCCGTGTGACCTTGTGGCACCCCGGCACATGCTGGATCGTTAGATTTCATTATAGGACCTGGCTCTTCAGTTCCCAGCCATCACTTGAAAAATTGGCTGCTGGTTTTGTCTCCAAGTTCTTTTTTTTCCCTCAATGCTCCTGGGTGTGTAGTTCCTGGTGAAAGCCAACTCCCTCTGCGCTTGCTTTGGTAAAATAATTGTTGGATGTTTTTTGGGTTTTTTTCTGAACATTTGGAAGGGATTATTTCAACCTCAGAGAGTTGTTGGCTCCCTGCGATCTTTTGCTCCAGTCCTGAGGATTATTTGTTAGCGCCCATCCCACAGCATTCTGGGGTTTGCAGTCCTGCTATGCTAAAACCAGAGGGCTCCTGGAAAAGCAGGGCTGGAGCAAGATGTGCTGGCTTTGGAGTCACTTGGGCGCTGGTATTATTTTCAGATTAATTCAAGTAAGCAAATGAATCTGGTCCTTACATCAAATATGCTTCATGAATATTTGTAGTGGATAAGCCTGCAAACCCGACTTCTTGGGGTCCTTAGGGACTGGATTGAAGACTTAACCAATTTATCTGCTCCCAGCCACAAGGATCTTTAATCGGTCTGTGACGCTTCTCTACCCTGGTGACTTAAGCAGTGCTCTGTGCTATTGTTACATTCCTGTAATTTATTAAGAGGTATTTTCATGCCCCCATCATATTCCATTAGTTAGTTACTAGGTGCCCATTGTAATGTAACCCCCACCCCCACCCTAATATGACTAAACCTGCTGTAACGCACTTTCAACTCTGGTTGGCAAAGCCTGATATAAAAAAATGATGATGATGATGAAGATGATGATGGTAATTGACCTCTCAGTCTTTGCACTGATGTTAGACCCTTGCAGAAGTTGTTAAGGAAAGCATCATGTTACTGAAAAACTTGCTGCAAAACTGGGGTAATTTATAATTAGGCTCGGTTGGTAACGGGATTTATACAGGAGCTGTAGCCAAGGGACTGGAATTTGTCGCAGGAGTTTGGATTTGTTAGGAAAGGGTGACCTCTGGTGGTACATGGGAGAACTGCACCGGTAAAGTTTAGGAACGAGAAGGAAGGGTGAGTTTTGTAAGCAGTTCTGTCCCTGCCGTGTGCACAAGACATCCTCCAGTGCCCCACTGAGTCGCGGGCAGAAACAGCCTCTGTTACTGAACAGGGAAGGTGCTATGAATTTTTGGTCTTTCTTTGCTGGGATTTTCCTCCATTTATTTGCTAGCTGCAGCAGCTCAAACAGCTGCAGCATCAGAGACTCAGATGCTATGAAGAGGTTCATTATCTCCAGTGTGGGGGAGATTGTAAGCTCTGTAGGGAAGGGACCGTCATTGTGTGAGTGACTTGGTACAGGTTTTTTTTTTTTTTAAATTAAGTTTTGAATACATTTCCGAGTTGCTTGTTAAGTAAACTTTATAGAATAAACAAAGATAAATCATATTGAAGACAGAAACCCAATATAAAATAAAACCACAGAAAAGCCCCATACCAAGAAGAGCCAGCATTTTACGGCCCGAGCCCCTAACAAGTCAATCTAATATCTATTAAGGAGGACTTAAGCCTCCACATCTGGAGCTTCGGAAGAAAAAATGCCCCTGGGATTTCTTCAGAGGTCGACATGCCGCTAAGAAAGAGCGCGAGTTGACTGGGTTGAAAAGAAACATATTTAACATTCTGGTATTTAAGCAAACATTTTGACAGATATTTGAGAAAAAAAAAAAAAACGTTGCCCCAATTTGCAAAACGGTTGGCCTGAAAAGCAAGAATTGCTTTCATCTCTTTTGAGTTATTTGTGCCACATCTGGGGGAATTCTAATCTTGCAGGTGAAAAAAACAATTCATGAACAGTTAAAGAATCCAATCTCAAGCCAGCTCTAGCACCAAGCTCACAGTTAGGGTTGCAGATTTTACACGCACTTCTCCAGATGTCTCCAAGAAGGTTGTTAAATCCAACGTATCCGATGGCACAGGACACAGCTCTCCAGTTTCCTTTCAGCAATGGTAAATAGAAAGCTCTAGACACAGGAGGCAATGATTCCGAAGAAATCTTAAGGATCGGAACAAGATATTTTTGTCAGCATCTTCTTTGTGGCAATCAATTCCGTCTTAGGGCAATGAATCAGGTGTGTGAGTTCTTGTGGATGCCACGAGATGGCCTGTCTAGACCTGTATTTTACCAGGGCCTATGGTTATTGTGTGAGATTAATGTTTCACAGTGGGAATGTTTTGGGTCAGAGGTTTATCCTTAGCTTATAGGAAGTGGGAGGAGGATTTCTGTAATCCTTACCCCCGGGAAGGTTTGGCTGTTAAAAGATTAAAAGTTTACCTTATTCTGTAACTAGGAGCAGGTTCCAATCCGTTATCCCTGTTAAAATTTATGAATCGTTTAATATGAACCTAAGCGATGTACAAAAAAATGCAATCATACAAATTTGAAACGCAGAGAACAACAACACACAATGCATACATATCTGCATCGAAACTTACAGGCTGCTCTGGCCTTAATCATCTGACTTCCTGACAAAATTAATATACTATGCTTGCTTAAATAAAAATGTCTTTAACAAAGACTTGAACCTTTTCAAGCTCTCTGACAAGCGCAGCACCTTGGGTAAGATCGGGGCTGCGACTGAGAAGGCCCAGCCCCTTGTTGTACTGAGCTGCGCTTGCTGCAATGATGGAATATCCAGACGACCTCTCTACCAGGAACGTAACTGGCGGGAAGGGCAGTGCGCATGTATCAATGCATTATTCCAAGGAAGAAATCAATCTGAAGACTGTAGTGCCAATCTTGTACTGTATCTGTTGATTAATTGGTAGCCAGTGAAGGTCGATTAAAACTGGCGTGATACGGTCCTACCGCTCGCTACCAGATATCAAGTGGACCATGGCATTCAATAAGAGCTGCAACAGTTTCTGTGTCTTTGCAGGGAGAAT
The DNA here is from genome assembly GCF_901001135.1 of Rhinatrema bivittatum. Taxonomy (NCBI): domain Eukaryota; kingdom Metazoa; phylum Chordata; class Amphibia; order Gymnophiona; family Rhinatrematidae; genus Rhinatrema; species Rhinatrema bivittatum. Next base: position 190,134 of record NW_021820732.1, on the reverse strand, counting down.
TACAATAATCAACAAGGGGTAGAGTACTAGCCCAGACGATTGCCCAAAAGTCAGACTTATCCAGCAGATGTTTCAGGCCGCGTAAAACTCGCAGTTTGTAAAATCCTGATTTAATGACTCGGAGACAATTGAAAAGTTACAGAACAGTCAAGTAATACACCTAAATTTTTTATATTCGTACTCAAAGAGAAGCTGATGTTTTGTCTGGTAATATATGTAGGTTGTATTTTAGAGTGAGATCTCTGGATTATTAGAAACTGAGTTTTGGAGCCAGTTTATTGTAGAAAAGCCATTTCTGAATGGTTGAGAAGCACATCTGTACAAGTTCTATTGTTTCTGACTAGGATGGGCGAACGCAGACAAAAAATTGAATATCGCCAGCGTAAAGTTTGTATCCATTGCAAAGGCTGGCAAGAATTTTAGATAACGGAGCTAGTAAGTAAAGATTGAAGAGCATTGCTGATAAAGCTGAGCGTTGCGGAACCCTATAACAATGTCCAACCATTTTGAACCATAATTATTGAATTCAATCTGCTGCGTACGCTGAGAAAGGAAAGAACTGAACCAACATAAGACAGAGCCAGCTATACCGCATTCTCTTAGACGGTACATTAAGATTGAGTGGACTACAGTATCAAAGGCCGAGGAAATGTCTAAAGCGACTAGAATGTAACTATGACCTGCATCAAGGGCCTCTACATAGGGGATCTGGTAAAGATTTTCTAAACTCCTGCTGGTGTGGGTCAAGAACCTGTTTTTCTTCAATGAAATCTGTGAATTGAGTCAATACCACAGTTTCAATTAGCTTAGCCAAGAATGACAGTGAAGAGATTGTTAGGTAATTGTTAGGGTCGGACACCAGAGGTCTTACAACAGCTCTCTTCAGTACAGCTGGTAGAGAATCTTGGGATATTGATAGATTAACCAAAGCACTCAAAGTTGACGCATCAGTGTCGTTAGTTGGTTTTTTTTTTAGAATTGAAATACTACAAGGATTCAAGGAACAGTATGAGAGATTTAACTTTGAAATGTTTTGAGAAGTCCCCATGATGGAAGTGTCGTCAAACTCATTCCAAATAGAAATTTGGATAGCATTCTCATTTAGGTACTAGGCGGGGACTAATGCAAAGCCAGCAGGAAGTTTTGAAGCCTTGGATTTAAAATGATACATTAAATCTTCACTATCAATACTGATTATTGCGGATGCAGATTTCATGGTTAGACTATTCAGATTAGATGTCAGTTTCTTCACAATTTTAAACAATTCTTTGGGATTATAACTAATTTCTCTAATACGTTTAGAGAAATATTCTTGTTTGTCTCATTTATCAGAGAACGATAGGTATTCAAAAGTGACCTGTATTGGATTAATAAATCAATGCCATTTACGTTCACTGCAGCGAAGTGATTGTCTATGTGCCTTCACTGCAGGAGTCAACCATGGATGAAAATTTGATTGGGACTTATGTATCAACTGAGAGGAGCAATTTTATCAATTGTTTTGTAATATTGTAATAAACTCGAAACACTGAATTTGATATCAACTGGAAAAATATATATATAAGATATAATATATAAGAAATAAGAAAATATAATATATAAGAAAGGCGTAATAAGCCACAATATATAAGTTCCAATCAATTTGATTCCTTACTGCTACTATGTATTATTTCTGCCTCTATGTTTCACTGTATTTCCCTGCTAATCTGTTCCTAAGCATTTATTCATGTTTCCATGCTTTATGTTTTAATGTTTCTATGTTCATAATGTTACAATGTAAAAATAGCTTGACCTGTCATGCTATTATCCTGTTATAATGTGAACCGATGTGATGTACCCAAACGAATGTCGGTATATAAAAGCAAATAAATAAATAAATAAAATAAAAATAAAAAGGAGGTAATTTCTATTATGGAGTGGACCCTTGGACCGAGACAAGGTTGGCGCTACCTGCAGGGAGAATCCCTGTAGGTCCTCGTTGACAGCAGGCGGAGCTGGTCAGTGCGGAGACCCAACTGGACCTTCACCACTACCAGCCCTCATTCCCTGCAGGTTGAGCCCTTGGATGCTGGGGTCGGCTGGACTTAGGTGCAGATCTCCGCTGTAGAGGAATCCCACGACGAGAGGAGAAGACAAGGCCAGGCGGTCCACGTCAGGGCAGGCGGCGATCAAGCAAAGTCCAAATGGCATTCCAGAGGTCAGGGCAGGCAACAGACAATAGGAATATGGAGAGCCTACCAGGGGTCAAGGCCAGAAGATAATCCAAAGGACGCGGAGACAGGAACTCAGAGTCAGAAGAACGTACCAAGGGTCAGAAGCCAGAAATCAATCCAGGAGGATACGGAATCGGGAACGGAGTTAGGAACACGGGTCCGAGGTTAAATTGGGCCCCAGGTCTGATGTCATCAGGACGGGCCGCGGGCATTTCCCGCCGCTGGCCCTTTAAAAGAGGTAGAGTGCCGCGCGCGCGCGCGTGCCAAGGGAGCCAGCCGGAAGCTGCCGCGAGGGGGATATCCCTGTCATGGCGCACTGGAGAGGATAGTGGGACCGGCGCAGCCCGTGGCTGGCGAGAGATGCTGACGGGGATCCCCTGCCATGACGAGGGAGGACGTCCCAGCCATATTGGTCAGGGGGGCCAACTGTTGCCTGGTGCGGCCGGCCCACGTAACAGTTTCTGTGCCTATCAATTCTGTAAATTCTTGGCTATCGTGTGCTGTGCGAAGCAGACTGTCATGTGAAGGATTATGAACAATATGAGCTGTTTTGAAAAGCGGGCAGTGGAAACTGATAAGAGAATGGTCAGGCCAGGGACTGACTGAATTGTAACAGAAACCCTGCATTGGTTGAATTAGGCACGATTAAGAAATACAAGGTCCAGGGTGTGACCACGTCCGTGAGTCGCTTCTTGGATAAGTTGTTCCCAGCCTAGAGATGCTAAGATATCAAGCAACAGAGTACAGCATGCAGAGGGGGGAGCGAGGTTGCATGTACATTAAAATCTCCAAGGATAATCCTGTTATTCAGGTTAGCCTTGGAGGTAATCAGATGTTCAAAAACAGGAGAGAGATTTAGTTGCAACAGTGTTGGAGAACAATAAACCAGGCATAAACTGAACTCAATCGAGTGAAGGACTAACATTTTATAGGGTAGGTCACCGCTCTAATCCTCAACGGCCATCTTCCAATAGTCGTTATAAACGATCAACAGGCTGCCACCTTGCCCCTTTTGCCTTGGTTGGGAGACTGCTAGATATCCGGGTGGACTAATATGGTTAAGAATGACAAAATCAGAATTTAGAAGCCAGGATTCTGTAATACAAAAAAAAAAAATCTGTTTTTTTTAATTAATTAAATCATAACTTTGAGATGCAATTTTCTTTTAACCACCTGAGCATGAGGGAGGCCATACGAGAACATTGGCTAGGAACCAGACAAGATGGCCGACGAGAGTTCTGGAGACTGAGGTGAGGGAGGCCATACGAGAACATTGGCTAGGAACCAGACAAGATGGCTGACGAGAGTTCTGGAGACTGAGGTGAGGGAGGCCATACGAGAACATTGGCTAGGAACCAGACAAGATGGCCGACGAGAGTTCTAGAGACTGAGGTGAGGGAGGCCATACGAGAACATTGGCTAGGAACCAGACAAGATGGTCGATAAGAGTTCTGGAGACTGAGGTGAGGGAGGCCATACGAGAACATTGGCTAGGAACCAGACAACATGGCTGACGAGAGTTCTGGAGACTGAGGTGAGGGAGGCCATACGAGAACATTGGCTAGGAACCAGACAAGATGGCTGATGAGAGTTCTAGAGACTGAGGTGAGGGAGGCCATATGAGAACATTGGCTAGGAACCAGACAAGATGGCCGACGAGAGTTCTGGAGACTGAGGTGAGGGAGGCCATACGAGAACATTGGCTAGGAACCAGACAACATGGCTGACGAGAGTTCTGGAGACTGAGGTGAGGGAGGCCATACGAGAACATTGGCTAGGAACCAGACAAGATGGCCGACGAGAGTTCTAGAGACTGAGGTGAGGGAGGCCATACGAGAACATTGGCTAGGAACCAGACAAGATGGTCGATAAGAGTTCTGGAGACTGAGGTGAGGGAGGCCATACGAGAACATTGGCTAGGAACCAGACAACATGGCTGACGAGAGTTCTGGAGACTGAGATGAGGGAGGCCATACGAGAACATTGGCTAGGAACCAGACAAGATGGCCGATGAGAGTTCTAGAGACTGAGGTGAGGGAGGCCATATGAGAACATTGGCTAGGAACCAGACAAGATGGCCGACGAGAGTTCTGGAGACTGAGGTGAGGGAGGCCATACGAGAACATTGGCTAGGAACCAGACAACATGGCTGACGAGAGTTCTGGAGACTGAGGTGAGGGAGGCCATACGAGAACATTGGCTAGGAACCAGACAAGATGGCCGACGAGAGTTCTAGAGACTGAGGTGAGGGAGGCCATATGAGAACATTGGCTAGGAACCAGACAAGATGGCCGACGAGAGTTCTGGAGACTGAGGTGAGGTAGGCCATATGAGAACATTGGATAGGAACCAGACAAGATGGCCGACGAGAGTTCTGGAGACTGAGGTGAGGGGCCATACGAGAACATTGGCTAGGAACCAGACAAGATGGCCGACGAGAGTTCTGGAGACTGAGGTGAGGGAGGCCATACGAGAACACTGGATAGGAACCAGACAAGATGGCCGACGAGAGTTCTGGAGACTGAGGTGAGGGAGGCCATACGAGAACATTGGCTAGGAACCAGACAAGATGGCCGATGAGAGTTCTGGAGACTGAGGTGAGGGAGGCCATACGAGAACATTGGATAGGAACCAGACAAGATGGCTGACGAGAGTTCTGGAGACTGAGGTGAGGGAGGCCATACGAGAACATTGGCTAGGAACCAGACAAGATGGCTGACGAGAGTTCTGGAGACTGAGGTGAGGGAGGCCATACGAGAACATTGGATAGGAACCAGACAAGATGGCCGACGAGAGTTCTGGAGACTGAGGTGAGGGAGGCCATACGAGAACATTGGCTAGGAACCAGACAACATGGCTGACGAGAGTTCTGGAGACTGAGGTGAGGGAGGCCATACGAGAACATTGGCTAGGAACCAGACAAGATGGCCGATGAGAGTTCTAGAGACTGAGGTGAGGGAGGCCATATGAGAACATTGGCTAGGAACCAGACAAGATGGCCGACGAGAGTTCTGGAGACTGAGGTGAGGGAGGCCATACGAGAACATTGGCTAGGAACCAGACAACATGGCTGACAAGAGTTCTGGAGACTGAAGTGAGGGAGGCCATACGAGAACATTGGCTAGGAACCAGACAAGATGGCCGATGAGAGTTCTAGAGACTGAGGTGAGGGAGGCCATATGAGAACATTGGCTTGGAACCAGACAAGATGGCCGACGAGAGTTCTGGAGACTGAGGTGAGGGAGGCCATACGAGAACATTGGCTAGGAACCAGACAACATGGCTGACGAGAGTTCTGGAGACTGAGGTGAGGGAGGCCATACGAGAACATTGGCTAGGAACCAGACAAGATGGCCGACGAGAGTTCTGGAGACTGAGGTGAGGGAGGCCATATGAGAACATTGGCTAGGAACCAGACAAGATGGCCGACGAGAGTTCTGGAGACTGAGGTGAGGTAGGCCATATGAGAACATTGGATAGGAACCAGACAAGATGGCCGACGAGAGTTCTGGAGACTGAGGTGAGGGGCCATACGAGAACATTGGCTAGGAACCAGACAAGATGGCCGACGAGAGTTCTGGAGACTGAGGTGAGGGAGGCCATACGAGAACACTGGATAGGAACCAGACAAGATGGCCGACGAGAGTTCTGGAGACTGAGGTGAGGGAGGCCATACGAGAACATTGGCTAGGAACCAGACAAGATGGCCGATGAGAGTTCTGGAGACTGAGGTGAGGGAGGCCATACGAGAACATTGGCTAGGAACCAGACAAGATGGCTGACGAGAGTTCTGGAGACTGAGGTGAGGGAGGCCATACGAGAACATTGGCTAGGAACCAGACAAGATGGCTGACGAGAGTTCTGGAGACTGAGGTGAGGGAGGCCATACGAGAACATTGGATAGGAACCAGACAAGATGGCCGACGAGAGTTCTGGAGACTGAGGTGAGGGAGGCCATACGAGAACATTGGCTAGGAACCAGACAACATGGCTGACGAGAGTTCTGGAGACTGAGGTGAGGGAGGCCATACGAGAACATTGGCTAGGAACCAGACAAGATGGCCGATGAGAGTTCTAGAGACTGAGGTGAGGGAGGCCATATGAGAACATTGGCTAGGAACCAGACAAGATGGCCGACGAGAGTTCTGGAGACTGAGGTGAGGGAGGCCATACGAGAACATTGGCTAGGAACCAGACAACATGGCTGATGAGAGTTCTGGAGACTGAGGTGAGGGAGGCCATACGAGAACATTGGCTAGGAACCAGACAAGATGGCCGACGAGAGTTCTAGAGACTGAGGTGAGGGAGGCCATATGAGAACATTGGCTAGGAACCAGACAAGATGGCTGACGAGAGTTCTGGAGACTGAGGTGAGGGAGGCCATACGAGAACATTGGCTAGGAACCAGACAACATGGCTGACGAGAGTTCTGGAGACTGAGGTGAGGGAGGCCATACGAGAACATTGGCTAGGAACCAGACAAGATGGCCGACGAGAGTTCTGGAGACTGAGGTGAGGAAGGCCATATGAGAACATTGGATAGGAACCAGACAAGATGGCCGACGAGAGTTCTGGAGACTGAGGTGAGGGAGGCCATACGAGAACATTGGCTAGGAACCAGACAACATGGCTGACGAGAGTTCTGGAGACTGAGGTGAGGGAGGCCATACGAGAACATTGGCTAGGAACCAGACAAGATGGCCGATGAGAGTTTTAGAGACTGAGGTGAGGGAGGCCATATGAGAACATTGGCTAGGAACCAGACAAGATGGCTGACGAGAGTTCTGGAGACTGAGGTGAGGGAGGCCATACGAGAACATTGGCTAGGAACCAGACAAGATGGCCGATGAGAGTTCTAGAGACTGAGGTGAGGGAGGCCATATGAGAACATTGGCTAGGAACCAGACAAGATGGCCGACGAGAGTTCTGGAGACTGAGGTGAGGGAGACCATACGAGAACATTGGATAGGAACCAGACAAGATGGCCGACGAGAGTTCTGGAGACTGAGGTGAGGGAGGCCATACGAGAACATTGGCTAGGAACCAGACAACATGGCTGACGAGAGTTCTGGAGACTGAGGTGAGGGAGGCCATACGAGAACATTGGCTAGGAACCAGACAAGATGGCCGATGAGAGTTCTAGAGACTGAGGTGAGGGAGGCCATATGAGAACATTGGCTAGGAACCAGACAAGATGGCCGACGAGAGTTCTGGAGACTGAGGTGAGGGAGGCCATATGAGAACATTGGCTAGGAACCAGACAACATGGCTGACGAGAGTTCTGGAGACTGAGGTGAGGGAGGCCATACGAGAACATTGGCTAGGAACCAGACAAGATGGCCGATGAGAGTTCTAGAGACTGAGGTGAGGGAGTCCATATGAGAACATTGGCTAGGAACCAGACAAGATGGCCGACGAGAGTTCTGGAGACTGAGGTGAGGTAGGCCATATGAGAACATTGGATAGGAACCAGACAAGATGGCCGACGAGAGTTCTGGAGACTGAGGTGAGGGGCCATACGAGAACATTGGCTAGGAACCAGACAAGATGGCCGACGAGAGTTCTGGAGACTGAGGTGAGGGAGGCCATACGAGAACATTGGCTAGGAACCAGACAAGATGGCCGACGAGAGTTCTGGAGACTGAGGTGAGGGAGGCCATACGAGAACATTGGCTAGGAACCAGACAAGATGGCCGATGAGAGTTCTGGAGACTGAGGTGAGGGAGGCCATACGAGAACATTGGCTAGGAACCAGACAAGATGGCTGACGAGAGTTCTGGAGACTGAGGTGAGGGAGGCCATACGAGAACATTGGCTAGGAACCAGACAAGATGGCTGACGAGAGTTCTGGAGACTGAGGTGAGGGAGGCCATACGAGAACATTGGATAGGAACCAGACAAGATGGCCGACGAGAGTTCTGGAGACTGAGGTGAGGGAGGCCGTACGAGAACATTGGCTAGGAACCAAACAAGATGGCCGACGAGAGTTCTGGAGACTAAAGTGAGGGAGGCCATACGAGAACATTGGATAGGAACCAGACAAGATGGCCGACGAGCGTTCTGGAGACTGCCCATACTTTGAATGTCACTGTATCTCCCTTGTTACATAATGACAGGGATAGGGCAATGATCTAAGTCTTTGGAAGGATAAAACTGGTATAATCTCCGGCCCATTGCTCCTCATCGGCCACGAAAGAGCGAACACAAGTGCTTTTTTGTCGCATGCGACGGACCGTGTGCACCACTGGCAGGTGGCGCCTCCAGCGTCAACTGCTGGCTCGTAACACCCCCCCCCCCCCGCATGGATGACATCAGAGGGGAGGGGTGGGAGGGATGGGACGCTAGAGCTCCCAGTGTGAACATGTCATTGGGTGCCCAGGAGACACGGCTGGGATTTCCCAGGATGTTCATTCATGCTCCGGAGCTGGCGTTAGTTTTTGAGGGTTAAAACGTGCCCGTCAGGCACACGGTGATATTTTTTTACGTCGAGGTACTAGTTAGTAGCCTCATCAATATGCATTTACATGTGATAAGCGCTATTGGCTACGTGCTGGTTGGACGCACGTTTTGGATGCGCCGATCCCCTTATTGTGTCATGGGTTATGGAGTGTGTCCAAAACGTGCGTCCAACCGCAGGTGAACCTGTGCGCTAGCCTGAGTGCACAATATTGCATTGAGCCTACTTCTGTGTTAAACACTACTGATGTCTCCTTTCCCTGCACTATGGAGGGAAAACCCAAAGCAGTAAAGCCTGTGCCTAGATAGAGCTCTCTTAAATTTGATTTATAAGCACTTAATATTCCTTGCAGAGATAACATCTCTCCACAGAAGGCAGCAAAATGGAAATGCTATAACCCAGGAGTAAAGATATCTGTTGTGTCAGAGAACCTCTGTTTGCCTGTTGCACTTAAAAACAAGGAAGAAAACATTATAAGAAATGTCAGTTCCCACCCTGTTTTTTGTCTAATGTGCACGCACAGAGACTTTTAGATCGCCAAGTCGTTCAGCTGCAGCGACTCACTTTTAAAATGGAGCAATCGTTAAAATTACCTGTCTTAACTGCTTCTGAAGGAAATATATTTCAGCAGAGCACACAGAGGAAAACTGACATCAAGTTGAAAAGGTATTTGCTTTATTAGAGGACTCCAGTTATTTCTGCTAGCGAGAAGGAAGCCGTGCAGCTGGAACCTGATTCCACTCAGGCCGGTTCCGTGAAAGGTGCGGGAGAGCCGGCCCTCTGTGTTGAGCGCCCGCTCTCCCGACGCTCGCCCAGGCACCCCTCCTGGGCGCGCAATACTCTCTTTCAAATCAGGAGTCGCGGCTAATAAGGAGGCGCTGGGAATAGTAGCGCATCCCTAGCGCCTCCTTATTAGCGGAAGAGGCCCGGGCTGAACTTCATCAGCACTGCAGGGCATCGGAGAGGCGGCCAGCGCTGCAGTTTCACTGGCGGAAAGTGACAATTTTTTTTCTGTCTGGGGGCTCGCTCGGCTGGGTGACATCTGCCACAGCCGGGCTCCTTCCTCTGTGCTCAAATTTTTTTGAAGACGAAAATAAATAGTTAAAATAAAAACAACAGGAAACCAAACAATGATTTTTTTTTCTCTCATCTTAAGCTTTAAAACACTCTTCCCTCCAAACAGACAGGACTTGACAAGTTGAGGTAAGCAACTGTTAAAATACTTCTGCAACTTCGGGTTGCTTAGATCTTAATTTCTGAGAGTAAAATGCACAGCTTGGCTGCAGGTTTTACTTTCAGTATTCCTGGGTAATAACTAATAGGCTCATAAACGTGCATTTGCATGTTGCGTGCATTTGTATTATTACCCCTTGCAGTATAAGAGGTAATAATAGTGCGTCTAATACGTAGGCCAAACGGGGGCTAAACAGTGCGCTCGGCCGCGCGCACCGTTCCGTATCGGCCTGATTGTGCCTTCAATCAACACACATTCACTGAGCCCTCTGTATTGCAGAAGAGTTAATTCACAGCACCAGATTTTAGAAAAAGAAAGGCAGTTTCACTCTGCCTCTAAAACATCTGCTCTGACTTTTCCTGAAAGTAATATCTCTGTGCAGAAATCAGCGGAGGAGAAACAGGATAAAGAAAAGTGCTCAGTTACAGAGGTACCTGTTTTAATAACTGATCCTCGTGTTTCAGCTTCTCCTAATACCATTTTGACTCTTGTTTCTAACCATGTTATTGGGTACAGTGGCGGATTCACGATGTTGGACCGGCCCGGGTATTCGCCGCCCAGGCCAGCCCAGGACACATCACGTGGTCTGCCGAGCTCGGCTCTGTCACGGCCACACATGGCAGACCACGTGATTGGAGCGATCGGCCCACCGGTGGATGCCCGATCCCCCGATAGGCCAATCCGCCCCTGATTGGGTACACCTGTCTGTATTTCATCCCCAGCTCAAGTTGACTTACTTTTAAAGCTAGCCAGTGAACAAGAAGAACTAGTAAGATCTAATTCAACTGCTTCTGGGTTTTCCACCCTCTGTTAACTAATATTGAAAGCCGTGCTTTGATGCCTGAAACTCCAGCTATGCCTAATCAGAAGCTAATTATAGCTCAAGCCCCACGTAAGGTAGCTTGCACATTTTCTGCCAGAAGCCTGGTTCATCCTGCTTTCTCTAATTCTGACCAGGTGGAGGAAGTTTTAAAGATTACTACAGCAGTGCAGGTTGCTTCCAGCTCTGATACTGTAGCATAGTCTAAGCCAACCAAAGCAACTACCTACCTAGAGCCTAATTTTGAATCAGACTTGTTCCCAGGATGAAATCCCATGTTACACTCCACCTCAGAGTTTCTGTTTTTCTCTTGTGTAAAAACCTTTTGCCTGAAAAGGATCTAGTACTCAGCACCCAGACATTGCCCTCTGAAGAGAACTCTAACCCTGCTCCAGATCTAGGCATCATAGTGGATAACACATTGAAATCGTCGGTTCAGTGTGCTGCGGCAGTCAAAAAAGCAAACAGAATGTTAGGAATTATTAGAAAGGGAATGGTTAATAGAACGGAAAATGTCATAATGCCTCTGTATCGCTCCATGGTGAGACCTCACCTTGAATACTGTGTACAATTCTGGTTCCTTGCACTACAGGTCATAGTAACATAGAAATAATCACATATAAAGACCAACTGGCTCATCCAGTCTGTCCAGTTGCCTTCATCTCTTGTTCTCTACCACTTTGGTAGATGAACAAATACATTTCCATATTCAAACCAACACCAACTACCCCACTTCATGTTTTTTACCCAGCTGTTCAACCGTGTTCCTACTATTGTCCTCTATTTCTGTCCCAATCATCTTTAAATTCCATTACAGTGCTGGCCTTCACCACCTCCGCTAGAAGGCTATTGTAGAACTTGTTTTCTTTGGTTCTTAGAAGACCCATCTTAATCCAAAACCCAGGTCCCCTCCAATGTCCTCCTCATGCTTGTTCACGTTAGGGTTGTAACCATGGCTGCTCTGTTCAGGTTAGTCCAATCGTTTTGGAGACCCAATGCAGCCATAGTGCCGCTCTAGGCCCATTGACTTGAATTCTCCACTATTTGGCTTTTGAAAGTTTCATATGACTAAGCAAACACTCAAACTCATTCCCACATTTCTTCTACCTGTTACTCCCGCCCATCCTTACCTCTGCGTAAACCCCTCTCCACTTATACCTATACCAGAGGAAGAGGATACATAAATCACGTCATCTTTCAACTGTGTGATTTAGAATGGGTGTTTGTAACAGTCCAACACAACTAATGAAATAAACTAACGGAGATGGGGAGTAAAGGCTGAAGCAGAAGCATAAGAAGTGCCACACAGGGTCAGACCAAAGGTCCCTTGTCTCTGTCAGTGACCAGTCCAGGTCTCAAGTACCTGGGCAGGATCCCAGGAAAAAGATCTTCTTGCTTATAATTGTTTTATATTCACAAATTGTAAATATTTGTTTTGTTATTTTGTTCCTCTGGCCTAATGCGCCTCCTTTTGATTATTTGATATTAATTATTTTATAGTTTTAATTCACCAGATATGTACCATTCTATAATTGTTCGGATTGTAAAGCTTGTTGCTATTTTAATGTTCATTGTAAACCGAGGTGATGTTTTTCTAACGTGCCGCGGTATATAAAAACCCTTAAATAAATAAATAAATAAAATAAAAATAATCAGTGGCTTTCCCGAGTCTACATGGCTAATGAAGGTTTATGGACATTTCCTGCAAGTTCATGCACATTTATGTAGCACATTTAGACTCATACGTTATAGGAGACAAAAGCACATTTCCTTATGGTAAAAATAAAACAAATTATTAGCATATGAAATTAGCTTTTTCCAACTTATTTACAAAACCCTGCCTCTTTTTCAGCAAATTGAAAATGTCTCCCAAACATTCCTATTTAAATTCTGGCATGTGATTTCTCCAATCAGTCTCATGCTTTAGATGAATTTTTCTGCAGTGCTTGGGTGATTTGAAGAGTCCACAATGACTTCTGAGCACTCCGCGTGTGCCAGAAGATTACTTTGTCTCACAGAGAAAAGATCACCAAAACCTCACTAAAATGATATAAAAATTCCCTCTCCATTCTAAATAAAATTGTAACACTTTTAATGATTGTGATCCCTTTTGTTGTGGCAAGGTTGATACAGCCTAGTAGATATACCTTCTAGGCCTCTGCTGACAGCTGGCCAACATGCTCTGGTCTGGGACAAGCTGATACTTTGCCTGAATCAGTCCCGTTCCCCACAGGTTGAGCTCTTGGTTTCCAGGGGCCAGCAGGATTTAGGTGGGTCCCGAGGGTGAACCAAGAGAGAGCCCAATGATGGGCCGAGAGTCAAGGCAGGCAGCAGGCAGGACATAGTCATGGTTGGAGACAAGATCATTTCCAGGTGGCAAGCAAGGGAATTGTCAAGGTCCAAAGCAGAGGTCAGAACCGAAGAATCAGGCCAAGACAGACAAGACAGGAGAAGACAGACAAGGCAAGACAAGAAAGGCACCAGAGACAGGGCGAGGAAAGGCTTGGACAAGGCAAGGCTGAACAGGCTGAGGCAACACATTCTACTGGCTAGGCAGGGGACCTGTTGCTGAGGCTCCAGCAAGAACATGGCAGAGGTTTAAATATCCCTGCCAAGTGATGTCATTAGGAGGCCCTGGTCATGCCTTTCCTGCTGCAGGGCCTGTTTAAAGAGATGCCAGGCGTGCACATGGGCCCTAGGAGGAGACGCAGCCTGACTGTAACAGTGAAGTTCCTGCTGCAATGGGGAACTTGAGATATCTGGAGGTGAGTGCTGCCAGTTGAGGCCTTCCTGGGGCTGGCCAAACGTAACACAATTCTTCAGATTATTCACTATAACTCAGTTTGCCTAATATTAATTGGTGAAGCAATGTGACAAGGCAGTGGCTAATGCTAGATTGTGATAAATTGCAGGAAGACCTTGTGAGACTGGAAAATTGGGCATCGAAATGGCAGATGAAATTTAATGTGGATAAGTGCAAGGTGTTGCATATAGGGAAAAATAACCCATGCTATAGTTATACAATGTTAGGTTCCATATTAGGTGCTACCACCCAAGAAAGAGATCTAGGCGTCATAGTGGATAACACATTGAAATCGTCGGGTCAGTGTGCTGCGGCAGTCAAAAAAGCAAACAGAATGTTGGGAATTATGAGAAAGGGAATGGTGAATACTTTGAACAATTCTGGTCGCCGCATCTCAAAAAAGATATAATTGCAATGGAGAAGGTACAGAGAAGGGCTACCAAAATGATAAAGGGGATGGAACAGCTCCCCTATGAGGAAAGACTAAAGAGGTTAGGACTTTTCAGCTTGGAGAAGAGACGACTGAGGGGGGATATGATAGAGGTGTTTAAAATCATGAGAGGTCTAGAACGGGTAGATGTGAATCGGTTATTTACTCTTTCAGATAATAGAAAGACTAGGGGGCACTCCATGAAGTTAGCATGTGGCACATTTAAAACTAATCGGAGAAAGTTCTTTTTTACTCAACGCACAATTAAATTCTGGAATTTGTTGCCAGAGGATGTGGTTAGTGCAGTTAGTGTAGCTGTGTTTAAAAAAGGATTGGATAAGTTCTTGGAGGAAAAGTCCATTACCTGCTATTAATTAAGTTCACTTAGAGAATAGCCACTGCTATTACTAGCAACGGTAACATGGAATAGACTTAGTTTTTGGGTACTTGCCAGGTTCTTATGGCCTGGATTGGCCACTGTTGGAAACAGGATGCTGGGCTTGATGGACCCTTGGTCTGACTCAGCACGGCATGTTCTTATGTTCTTATGATGCTGGGCTGCATAGAGAGAGGCCTAAGCAGCAGGAAAAAGAAGGTGATAATCCCCTTGTACAGGTCCTTGGTGAGGCCTCACCTGGAGTACTGTGTTCAGTTCTGGAGACCGTTTCTCAAAAAGGATAGGGACAGGATGGAAGCAATCCATAGAAAGGCAACCAAAATGATGCAGGGTCTGCATCAGAAGGCTTAAGAGCTGTAACTGAAGGACCTGAATATGTATACCCTGGAGGAGAGAAGGGACAGGAAAGATATGATACAGACTTTTAAATACCTGAAGGGTATTAATGATGCACAAGAATCTGTGGAGATTCAAGATGGCCCTTGCTGGATAGGCGTGCGTGTTTGTGTTCTCCTGACTCAAACTTTTCTTGGTTCCTTTTGCCTCGTTTTTCTGCTTATGGGGAAGGACTATGAGAAGGTTTTCTTCTACTCCTCGAGCCTGACAGATGACTATTCCTAACACGCACTTGCCTTGCCTTTGATGACATCAGTGTCCGACTTGTCTGGAGTTGGGGGGCGGCTTGCCCACTGGCGGTTGAGGTATCACTCAGCCTGGATGATCGTCAAAAGCCTCGGCCCCCATTGTTTGCTGCTGTAGCGGCAGAAGAGACACCAGATGACCCTGTGAGTTCTGGTACATCTACTGCGTAATCAGCTAGAGTTTCTCTCCGGCACACGGCAGCAGCCATGCAGCATGTTGGTATGGAGTTTCTCCATTTTCCCCCAGCGTCTGGATGGCTTTACTGGGACAGCCTTGGCTGGGACATCAGCTTCTATGGTTGCTCTCTCAACAGAAGGCTGGGATGGAGTTTGCTCATAGGAGGTCAGAGACGCCATCTCGATGCTTACGGTGAGAACAAACCTAATTAAACCTCCTTCAGTGTCTCTGGAAAACCTGTGGACTGCCTTAGCTGCACTCGAGAAATCGGTTTCCTCGTTAGCTGTATTGACTGTTGATATTCATTCTAAGTTCCAGAAACAAGAGCAATGTCCTGTAAATTGTGAAAAGTGATTGGATAAAGTTGAGAAAACTTCGTGGCACATGAAGGAAGTCCAAGTAACGACACATGAAGGAAGTCCAAGTAACGACTGGAAAATCTAGAGAATTCCACCAGATACTTGAACTTGCGTGTGCTAAAGTTTCCTCAAATTAGGTTAATTTCTCCATCTCAGTTATTTAAATTTATTTATTTTATTTAAAAACTTTTCTATACCGTTGCTAAGTTAAATACCATCGCAACGGTTTACATGTAGGCACATATTTAATGAGGGTAAAAGCGTACTATAGTATATTCTAACAGGTGCCGTTAAAGGTTCGGTTACAATATATCATTAGACATAGACATTTCGCGAAGTAGTTCATGACCAGTTGTACCAAAGGTACTTACACGGGTAGTTTTATCACACATAGTATTATAGTTATGTTTGTTGTGGTGTAGAGTTCATAGACTAATCTATTGTAAAGTTCTACTTACTGTGTGTCTGTGCCTTTCTGTTTTTCCTGAATAATTTCTCTCTATTCTTTCGTCTCTTTGTAAAATGCTTGTTTAAAAAGCCATGTTTTTATGTTTTTCTTGAATGCCTTGAGATCACTTTGTAGTCTGATCTCTGGAGGCATTGTGTTCCATATTATGGGTCCTACTAGTGATAGGGCTCTCTCTCTCACTTGTGTCAGTCTTGCTGTTTTAACTGAAGGGATGGTTAGGAGTGCTTTATTTGCTGATCGGAGATTCCTGTGTGGCGTGTGTACCCGTAATGCTGTGTTTAGCCAATCTGATTTCTCATCATAAATTAGTTTGTGGATGATACATAGTGTTTTGTATTTAATTCTGTGTTCAATTGGTAGCCAATGTAACTCTGCTAGGGTTTCAGTTATATGGTCCCGCCTTCTTTTTCCGGTTAGTATTGTAGCTGCTGTGTTCTGTAGTATTTGCAGTGGTCTTAATGTCGTATTTGGTAGTCCAAGCATAAGGGCATTGCAGTAGTCTGTGCTGGAGAAAATTAGTGCCTGTAGTATTGTTCGGAAGTCATTTTGAGTTAGTAGTGGTTTAAGTTTTCTGAGTACCATGAGTTTTGCATAACCTTCCTTTACTTTTAGTGATATGTGTTGTTTCAGATTGATTTCGGGGTCTATAAATCTTATCTGAAAGAGGTTTTGGAAATACCACAGGCTTCTTTTCCGCCATTTTCCTAAGATTTACCTCCTGCCAGCTTCAAGTGTTCCAATATAGCAGAGCCAGCTTCTCCTAAGTTATCCAACTTTCAGGACAGTGCTGATGATATTATTTCTTCAAGAGCAACTTTATTGGTGATATTCGTTTTTCCCCACAAGATCGTGATATTATTTTCCATCTTTTTTTTCCCCCGTCATCGTGAAAGTTTCTTTAAGGGCCAGAAAGTGTGGATATTTCCCGATTTAGCTGAAGCCGCACAGGATGGAAGGAAGACATGTCCGACCCCGAGGCCTGAGGCTCTGTCCCTAGAAATGTCCTGTTCATTTGAATGATGCTAAATATATATTTCTTGCTTTTCCTCAGTTGAAGGACTTCCTGGATCCCTGAGATAATATCATCTCCTCGCGTAACCTGCCTTAAGGGTATTTGTACAGAGCAAGGTGCTGTTCTGACCAGGGTTGCTTGCTCTAATATTTTATATAACTTTAGCAGGCCCTGGTCCTCGGGCCTTTTTCTTTTCCCCTCTCCATGTACTGTGGACTTATACGGCTGGTTTACATTATTTTTTTTTTTCTTTTCCTTTATTTGTACTCTGCCATTTCTCTTTTTTCAGATATGTTTTATATCTGATTAAATGTTATAATTTAATAAAAATACATAAAAAAAAAGAATCAAACCTTTTCTAATGGAAAGAAAGCTGTAGAACTATGAGACATAATTATGAAGCTGCAAGGGGGGTTAGAAGAGACATGAAGACAAGAGCAGTAATGGAAGGGCACGGGAAAAACACAGAGGATCCCTAATGACTAAAGGATGGGAACGTGCATTAACCGGGGCAGCAGTTACCACCCCAAGGCAAATTGCTGGGCAAACTGGATGGACCACTTGGGTCTTTTTTTTTTGCCATCTCCTACTGTGTTTCCAGATAAAATGTAAGCAGCCACACTAGTACTGCTCAGCAAACTGGAAATTAAATAAAACCAAAGTTATCTAAAAATGGTCTTACTTGTCCTTCTACAGAGCAACAAAGGACTGTACTTGTTTCAGTTTAGAACTCATCCTGACTCTGGATAAGTGATTTGTTGCCAAGTTAATTGACTAGGAAAACGTCCCGCAGAAAGAAACGCCTTTCCCCCCCTTTTTTTTTTTTTTAATCTCAGCCCCAAAACAGGCTGCAGGTAAACGTATTCCCTCATAATAATTATTCCTGTCTCTCTGAAACAAAGAAAGCTCATTCTCTTTTCTTCATAGACTTCAAAGAGACAGCTGTAATTTCATTTGTAGCGGATCCTTTGCTGTCATTAGCTACAGGGGTGGAATAGGGAATATATCACTTGACTAGGATCTGAGACAAATTTACATTTCACTAATTTGAATTTGAACAGTAGGCTTCCAGAGATGTGTTAATTATAACGGGGCAGATTTTTAATATTAGGCGCGGGGGCTACATTTGTGCATGCTACCCGGTGCGCACAAATGTATACCCGATTTTATAACATGCACGCGCTGCCATGTGCATATTATAAAATCCAGGGTCGGCGCACGCAAGGGGTGCACACTTGTGTACCTTGCGCGCGCCGAGCCCTAGGGGAGGCCCGATGGCTTTCCCCGTTTCCTCCAAGGCCGCTCCGCTCCGATCCCCCGGGGAACAGGGACGCGCGCAAGACCCGGACGCGCGCCACCGAGCCTATGCAAGCCTATGCAAGATAGGCTCGGTGCGCGCAGGGGCAGCTTTTCGGGGGTTACGCGCATATGTTACTCGTATAACCCTTTGAAAATCTGCCCCAATATGTGTGGCCTGCCAGAAGCAGTTTGGAGGCCAAACAGTTGGCAGTTTTACAAAATGTCAGGTTAAAATACAGAGAGTGTGAAGAGGACTTGTGGTTCTAAAATGAAGTACAGAGGGCAGGAATGCACAGAGCATGGTTGCTTGTGAAAGGGTGTGGCTGAGAAGCTGCACTAAAGAAAATAAAAAGTTTCAGGTAGAGAGGAAACTGTGAGTGGGCCTGGTTGCAGGGACAACTAGAAAGTGGTAGGTTTGAACCAGCTAAAGGGAGAAGCTCTGCTGGGAGGTGGATAGGGATTTAAAAGTGATTGCTGGTTATGCAGGCTTTTTTTTTTTTTTAACCCCTTTTATTTGACTTGAAAAATAAAAGAGGAAGGAACACTGCAAGGCTATGCTGAGCAGGGTGTGGCCCAGGAAAAGCTGCCAGAGTTAGCTATGAGTGCAGTGAATGGGAACAGGGTGGGACCCTTTTTCAGCAAGCAAGCTACTTTGTAGTTTGAGGTGTGCAGCCATAGGAAAATCTGGAGTGGAGCAGTCAGGGTATTGCAGCAACCGTGAAACAAAAGCAGCCAAAGGGCTGAAAGAAAGAACTGCACGTGAGAGTTTTCCAGTCCCAAAAGCTGGGTCAGAGGGAGGACCTGAGATTTGAGGTTTGGCAGCTGGAATGGCCAGCCAGGATAATTGAGTGAGGTATCACTCCCAAGAGTCCAGGCCAGACAAAAGAGTGAATGCCTAGACTGGCTGGACAAAGAGCATCAACAGCTCATGGAGGAACTGGATGAGTGACTGGCAGAGGGGTTGGGTGAGCTGATTGAGTTGTGGCAACAGCCTGAGATTGGCGCTACAGGTGGTCCTGAGGAAGACCCTGTAGGGTGCCCAAACACTACCGGGAGTCCAGAGACTGCTCCGTTGAGAAGCCCAGAGAAGGGGGCTGTGAAGAACCCTGAGAGAGGAGTCACAGAGAGCCCTGGAGAGGTTGACACAGATTGCTCAGGGAGGGGCAGTATTGAGAAGTTGGAAGTTGACGCTCCTGAAGAAGACCCTGTAGGGCACCCAAACACTGTCAGGAGTCTGGAGACTACTCCCATAAGAAGCCCATAGAGAGAGAGGGCATTCCCCTGGATGAGATCCAGGGGGTGTGAAGATGCTCGGAATGACAGGTCCAAGATGATGGGGGTATGTGAGGCAGTGCCCCTATATTCCCCCTTAAACCAGTGCAGGACCAGGCTAGGTATCTAGTCACCTTTAATTCCCCTTGTGAGAGAGAGCTCTATGAATGGGACTCTACAGGGGAAGAATAAGTGCTGGGACCCAGGTGAGTCAGACCAGGCTCGAGTCTCCAGGAGGAAGGCAGCTCCTGTAAAGTAAAACTGTCCAACACTAAGCTGTGCTGAAGCTGAACTGTGAGTACTGAGGGAAGCATTCTTTATTTATTTATTTAGATTTATATTCCGCTTTTCGCACTTTTTCAGCACTTCAAAGTGGATTACATTCAGGTACTCGGCCAGTGTCACTAACTTTAAAGGGCCAAGCGCGAGAAACCAATCCCTCAGTATATAATGCAGGGCTCGGACCTGTGATCCCTGCCTTGGCAATCAGGTTGATCACGTTGTGATAGCAAGTTTGCCTTCCTGTTCTTGTGCCTTGTTCCAGTGTCTTGTTCCAGCGTCCTCCTATTCCAGCGACCTCCTGTTCCTTCGTCTCCCCAGGTAGTACCATTCGGACTGTCTTCTTGGTACTGACCTCTGCCTGTTTCTTTGACTACGTTTGACCACCACCTGGATTTGACCTTTGCCTGTTTCTCGACTACATCTGAATGCTGCCTGGAACTGACCTCTGCCTGTCTACTGACCACATCTGCTTGCTGCCTCGAACTCACCTCTGCCTGTCCACTGACCATGTCTGCATGCTGCCTGGACCTGACCTCTGCCTGAACATTGACCACGTCACTGCCTGGAACCTGACCTTTGCCTGACTGACTATCCACAGACTGACCACTGGTATTGACCCCTGCTTTAGCTGACTATGCTATCCTTTATTCTGGCCTTCTCTGACTCCTGAGCACCCTGATATGAACATCGACTGCACACCCTTGTTCATGGTGGACACACCCCTGAACTTTACCTCTCGGCCAAGTGCGGGAAACCAAGACCGGACGCCTTCCAATGATGTCTCTCAGTATATGAGGCAGGGCTCAGACCCATGATCCCTGCCTTGGCAATCGGGTCGATCACATTATGATAGCAAGTTTGCCTTCCTGTTCCTGTTCCTGTGCCTTGTTCCTGTGCCTTGTCCAGTGTCTTGTTCCAGAAGGAACAGGAGGACGCTGGAAGAGGAGGATGCTGGAACAAGATTCTGAAACAAGACTTACTTTCTCTACCTTTTTTATAAACATATGGTCATATATTTTAGATGCATAAGAAAATATAACATGTGTGCATAATAACTCAAATTTATATGTGGAAGGAAGTATATTATAAAGTATTTGGGTACAACGTTTTGAAAATATTTGAAGTGATCAGGTTGCTGATACCTCCACCAGTTCAGCCAGACCCACCAACCCCAAAACAGCAGACAACAACAGAGAAGTCCGATATCACTTGTGCGAGTCAGTTAGCAGATGTAAAAGTGTACAGATCAGTTCAGTAAGGTATACGCGTATATCTCTTACAAAACAGCAACAACTGCGCATGCTTCTGCAGCCCGCTCCTTCTTAACTCAGTAAAATGTACACACGAAATGGAAAAATACATGCATAATCTTGATATTTATAGACTAGCACATCTTTATTTATTTAATTTATTTAAAAACTCTTCTATACCGTCGTTAAGTTAGATAACCATCACCATGGTTTACAGAAAGGCACGATAAGAAAATATGAGTGGTATAAATTACAAATTAATCGTGTGCCATCATAGTACGGTGACAATATAATATAATAAACTAAGTGAGTGAGTTAAGCCTGCTTGTCAGGAATATATTAGGCGGACTGAATTTAATATTAATATGCTTTTGTAGGTTACGATAACTTCTAGTTTGGTGCGTCCTTATAGATCAACTGTTTTTCTCCTTCTCTTTATAATAGGCTTGTTTAAAGAGCCAGGTTTTCAGATTAGTTTTGAATATTTTCAAATTTCTCTGCAGCCTTATTTCGAGTGGCATGGTATTCCATAGCACGGGGCCAGCCAGTGACAGCGCTCTTTCCCTTACTTGCGTGAGGCATGCTGATTTGACAGCGGGGACAGTTAGTAGAGCCTTATTTGCAGATCTCAGGTTTCTTTGCGAGACGTGTACGCGTAGTGCAGTGTTAAGCCAGTCTGCTTTTTCATCATGGATAAGTTTATGGATTATACATAGAGCCTTATCTGCGAGCACATGCTACTTAAGCATGCGTACTCTTGATATTTATAGACTAGCACATCTGCGAGCACATGCTACTTATGCATGCCTTCTCATGATATTTATAGACTAGCACATCTGCGAGCACATGCTACCTATGCATCCGTACTCTTGATATTTATAGACTAGCACATCTGCGAGCACGTTCTACTTATGCATGCGTACTCTTGATATTTATAGACTAGCACATCTGCGAGCACGTGCTACTTATGCATGCGTACTCTTGATATTTATAGACTAGCACATCTGCGAGCACGTGCTACCTATGCATGCGTACTCTTGATATTTATAGACTAGCACATCTGCGAGCACGTGCTACCTATGCATGCCTACTCTTGATATTTATAGACTAGCACATCTGCGAGCACGTGCTACCTATGCATGCCTACTCTTGATATTTATAGACTAGCACATCTGCGAGCACGTGCTACCTATGCATGCCTACTCTTGATATTTATAGACTAGCACATCTGCGAGCACGTGCTACCTATGCATGCCTACTCTTGATATTTATAGACTAGCACATCTGCGAGCACGTGCTACCTATGCATGCGTACTCTTGATATTTATAGACTAGCACATCTGCGAGCACGTGCTACCTATGCATGCGTACTCTTGATATTTATAGACTAGTTCATCTACGAGCACGTGCTACCTATGCATGCGTACTCTTGATATTTATAGACTAGCACATCTGCGAGCACGTGCTACTTATGCATGCGTACTCTTGATATTTATAGACTAGCACATCTGCGAGCACATGCTACTTATGCATGCGTACTCTTGATATTTATAGACTAGCACATCTGCGAGCACATGCTACTTATGCATGCGTACTCTTGATATTTATAGGCTAACACATCTGCGAGCACATGCTACTTATGCATGCATACTCTTGATATTTATAGACTAGCGCATCCGCGAGCACATGCTACCTATGCATGCATACTCTATTTTTACCCGAAGCCCCTTTGAGAATGTACTCCCTTCCCAGAAACATCAGTTCATGTGCACCATTCACAATCCAAAGGAAAAGAGAAAAAGAACCTAAGGAGAACGTTTGCTACACTCCATGAGCTCATCTCAAGACCAAAAAGGTGTGGGGGTGCAAAGATCTCCTAGGCATAAGCCGAGCAGTATAGTACCACTGATATTCTTATAGGGATCCCGCCAAAAGGGTCAGCCCTGTCTAAGGAAACCACGTCTACACCAAATCTAACTGGACAGATCTTTGGCCGAAAGAAGTTCACCATGAAGAAAAACGTTCAGTTGCTGAGGATTATAAAACGCAAACTAATTCCCCTGAAAAGCTACGATGTTCTTATGTTCTTAAGTTTGATAAGGACTCACAGCCTGCTGCTGGAGCTCCAAAGATGATTTGCTGTTATCCAGAGCAGGTCTAGAAAGATCAGGAGAAACATTAATTAACTGTGCCAAAAACAAGGGGGACCAGTGCTTAAAAAAAGCTTCAGTACCAGATCTCTGTCCAGTTGTAATGGAATCACGGTGTCCATGTCTTCTTCCTCCTCCCAGATTTCTAAAAATGACCAATATACCCCAAGCTTTCCATCGGAGGTAGGGCATCTGTTGCCCCTTCTTGCAGATTTGGCACAGATTAAACATATTGAGACTAATATTCGCAGTACTTTCATCAAATAAGTCACCAGGGATATTCAGCGGGATAAAAGTCCCACTGAATATCCTCAAATAAAGTGATCCGCCTACCTTTAGCTGTTTACCTTTGACCTAACTAGCTATCTTTGAATATCGCCAGTTAGTTTTAAAGTTATCCACAGCTATTGCCTGCGCTGCACTCCCAACTCCATCCTCCTTTGTCATAGAAACATGACGGCAGAAAAAGACCGTATGGCCCATCCGGTCTGCCCATCCGGCCAGTTAATTTAGCTTTATGTTATCAGAGATCCCCTGTATTTATCCCTTGCTTTCTTGAATTCAGACACTGTTTTTGTCTCCACCACCTCCTCTGGGAGGCTTTTCCATGCATCCCCCACCCGCTCTAAAGAAACATTTCCTTAGATTGCTCCTGAGTCTGCCCCCTTTCACCCTCATCCTATGACCCTGTGATGGGGTCAATATGCTGCTCCAGGGAGGAAGGTTAAAACCCCAGGAACCAGGAAACCCCAGGAACTAAAAACCCCAGGGAAGAAATTTAAGAGGGAAGGAAAAACCCGGAGACAGGGGACTAGGGAGTCACGTTGGTTCCTTCCCCCAGTAGTAAAGAGACACAGGTGTGGGAGGAAAAGGGTGGGGACTCAAAAACCAATCCCTGGCCACTAAGGGAGGGGAAGGAAGAGGGTGGAGCCCAGGAACCAATCCCTGGCCACTAGGGGAGGAGCCTCCACCCTATAAAACCGAGCTTCAGCCAGAGCACTCTCAGTCTCCTTTGGGGGGGGGGGGAACTGAAGAGGTTGGATCCCGCATTGTCATGCCTGTCTCTGGAAGGACTCTGTTCCCGGGAAGCTGTGCATGCAGGGGAGACTGAAAGCAGAAGAACTGCAACCTTGCTGCCTGGAAGGGTGAGCCTGGGAACCCGGAGACTGCCATTTGTTTTGATTAGTTTTTGCTAGTTAACTGTTGCTAAAACTCCCATGTGGGTGGAGGGATCTCTGGGGAATGCGGTAGAGACCAGAGATAGGAGGGAGGTGGCAGAGAGGCCAGCAGGGCTGACTGAAATTCCTTGCTGGCCTGTTTTGGGACATTTTTGTTTTGCCGGGACCTGTGGCACACAAAGAAGAGGACTGTGATAAAGACGACTGAGGGGGGATATGATAGAGGTGATTAAAATCATGAGAAGTCTAGAACGGGTAGATGTGAATCGGTTATTTACTCTTTCGGATAGTAGAAAGACTAGGGGGCACTCCATGAAGTTAGCATGGGGCACATTTAAAACTAATCGGAGAAAGTTCTTTTTTACTCAACGCACAATTAAACTCTGGAATTTGTTGCCAGAGAATGTGGTTAGTGCAGTTAGTATAGCTGTGTTTAAAAAAGTATTGGATAAGTTCTTGGAGGAGAAGTCCATTACCTGCTATTAAGTTCACTTAGGGGTAGATTTTCAGACGAGCGCGAACAGCCTACTTTTGTTTGCGCTCCAGGCGCAAACAAAAGTACGCTGGATTTTAGTAGATACGCGCGTAGTCGCGCGTATCGGCTAAAATCCTGGATCGGCGCGCGCAAGGCTATCGATTTCGTATAGCCTGCGCGCGCCGAGCCGCGCAGCCTACCCCCGTTCCCTCCTAGGCCGCTCCGAAATCGGAGCGGCCTAGAAGGGAACTTTCCTTTGCCCTCCCCTCACCTTCCCCTCCCTTCCCCTACCTAACCCACCCGCCCGGCCCTGTCTAAACCCCCATCCTACCTTTGTCGGGGGATTTACGCCTCCCGGAGGGAGGCGTAAATCCCCGCGCGCGAGCGGGACTCCTGCGCGCCGGGCCGCGACCTGGGGGCGGGTACGGAGGGCGCGGCCACGCCCCCGGACCGCCCCGGGCCGTAGCCACGCCCCCGTACCCGCCCCCAAAACGCTGCCGACACGCCCCCGCAACGCCGCGCGCTCCGGCCCCCGCCCCCCGACACGCCTCCCGACACGCCCACTCCGAAAACCCCGGGACTTACGCGAGTCCCGGGGTTCTGCGCGCGCCGGTGAGCCTATGTAAAATAGGCTCACCGGCGCGCAGGGCCCTGCTCGCGTAAATCCGCCCAGTTTTGGGCGGATTTACGCGAGCAGGGCTCTGAAAATCCGCCCCTTAGAGAATAGCCACTGCCATTAGCAATGGTTACATGGAATAGACTTAGTTTTTGGGTACTTGTCAGGTTCTTATGACCTGGATTGGCCACTGTTGGAAACAGGATGCTGGGCTTGATGGACCCTTGGTCTGACTCAGTATGGCATTTTCTTATGTTCTTATGTTCTTATTTATTTAATTTATTTATTTAATAACTTTTATATACCGACGAACGTTGGGAACATCTCGTCGGTTTACACAGAACAGAACTTAGCAACAGGCTTTACAATTATTACATAATTATATAAGGAACATTAAAAAACATATAAATAACAGAGTAAATTATACAAGATTATACAAATAGCAGATTAGATTATACAAGTAGAAATTATATACACAATATTTTGTCCTGATAAAATACACTTTAGAGAGGGGGGGGTAGAAGGGAGGTGGAAAGTAAGTGGGGGGGAGAGGGAAGGAGAGAGGTTAGGAATTGGAGAGGGGGGTGGGTGAGAGAGATTGGTCTTCAGGGGGAGTGAGGGATTGTGTGAAAGTTAGGTGTAAGAGTGTTTGAAGAACCAGGTCTTCAGGTTTTGCCTGAATATTTTTGGGCAAATCTCTTGGCGGAGGGAGGTGGGTAGCTTATTCCAAAGAAGCGGGCCTGCTAGGGATAGGGCCCTTTCATTTGTGGTGCGGAGTTTAGTAAGCTTAGGTGAGGGGGTGTGTAGCGTAGCTAGATATTGTTTTCTAGTAGGTCTATTGCTGTTGTGAAATGAGAAATGTTCTTTGTACCAGTGCATGTTCTGGTTGTGAAGAGATTTGTGTATTAGTGTGAGGGCTTTGAAGGTAATTCTAGATGCTACGGGTAACCAATGTAGATGTTTGAGTACCGGGGTTATGTGATCGTTTTGTGAGTGTTGGTGAGTATCCGGGCGGCTGCATTTTGGAGGAGTTGTAAAGGCTGTATGGTGTTTTTAGGCAGGCCTAATAACAGGGAGTTGCAGTAATCTATTTTCGTTAATATGAGGGCTTGTAATATTGTGCGGAAGTCGTTGAGATGTAGGAGGGGTTTGAGTCTTTTTAGGGTGTGCAGTTTGTAGAAGCAGTCTTTGAGGGTATTATTGATGAATTTCTTGCAGTTAAGGTGACAGTCAATGGATACGCCGAGGCTTCGTACATGGGTGGGGAAGGTGAGATTAGTGGTAGGAACATTGTTGTGTGTGAGTGGGGGAGTCATAAGGAGGGTGGGGGTGACGTTGGGGGGTGATAGGAGGATGAGTTCCGTTTTAGTAGCATTGAGGGCGAGAAAGTTGTTGGATAAGAGGCTGCTAATTTCAGAGAGGGCGGATTTCCAAATTTCCATAGCTTTGTGTATTGAGTCTGTAACCGGGATAAGTATCTGCACATCATCGGCATATATGAAGTGCGGAAGGTCAAGTTTAGCAAGGAGATGGCAGAGGGGGAGGAGATATATATTGAAAAGCGTAGATGATAGTGATGAGCCTTGTGGTACTCCTTGAGCGAGGTTGTGTGGCTTGGAGGTGGAGTTTCCCATTTGTACGCTGAATTGTCTTTCAGCTAGGTATGAGTGGAACCATTGTAGGGCCAGGCCAGAGATGCCAATGCTGCTGAGACGTTCTAATAGGATTTGATGTTTGATGGTGTCGAATGCAGCGGAGATGGTCTAGGAGAATGAGGATGTGTGAGAGACCTTTGTCAAGACCTTTCAAAATTTGGTCGGAGAGTGAAATGAGTAAGGTCTCTGTGCTATGGTGTTTGCGAAAGCCAAACTGTGAGGGGGAAAGGATGTTGTTTTCATCCAAGTAGTCTGAAAGCTGTTTGTTTATTGCTTTCTCAAGGACTTTTGTGATAAGAGGCAGGTTGGAGATAGGTCGGAAATTGGTGAGATCAGAGGGGTCGAGGGAGGGCTTTTTAAGTATGGGTTTAACAATGGCATGCTTAAGGTTTTTAGGGATACTGCCAAGTTCAAAGGACTTGTTTATGATGTTTGTTATGGGTTTGGCGATGATCTTAAAGGCTGAGACTCAGGCAGGAAGCCAAGCTTGGCGGTAGCTCACTGGGAGAGCTTCAGTTCCCCAGCCAGCCAGAGACGGGGGGTTCAAGCCCTGCCAGGGGAACCTCCTGGACTTGGAGGAGGGATTTATAATTGATTTCAGTTGGAGTTTTGTAGGTGCATGGGAGTGTGCCTACCAAGTACTGGATCCAGGACAAGAGGATCCGGAGTTCATCCGCAGGGTGACAGACCCATAAAGCCTCCTTTTCACTGAAAGAGCCTGGCCTCCTGTGCATGGAAACTTTTGCGATATTTAAACGTCTCTATCACAACTCTCCTGTCTTGCTTTCCCTCTAGGGCAGGGGTGGGCACTTCCGGTCCTCGAGGGCCACCAACCAGTCTGGTTTTCAGGATATCCCTAATGAATATGCATGAGAGAGATTTGCATGCACTCTGCCTCAGTTGTATGCAAATCTATGTCATGCATATTCATTAGGATATCCTAAAACCTCGACAGGTTTGTGGCCCTCGAGGACTGGAATTGCCCACCCCTGCTCTAGGGTGTACATGTTTAGCTCTTTAATTTTATCCCCATATACTTTAGAATGAAGATCCCTGACCCTTTTAGTAGCCCCACCCTCTGGACCGGCTCCATCCTGTTTATGTCCTTTCGAAGGTGCGGCCTCCAGAATTGTACTCAGTATTCCAAGTGAGGCCTCACCAGGGACCTATACAGGGGCAATATCACCTCCCTCCTTCTGCTGACCCTTCCTCTCCCTGTGCAGCCAAGCATCTTTCTGGCTTTTATTGTCGCTTTATCCACCTGTTTGGCCACCTTAAGATCATCAGTTACAATCATCTCCAGATCCCGCTCTTCCTTTGAACTTAGAAGAATTTTACCTCTAAAACTCTCTCTTGGGTTTTTGCATCCTAAATGCATGACTGCATTTTTTAAGCATTAAATCTTAGCCTCCAGACCTTAGGCCATTCCTTCAGCTGTGTTAGATCCTTCTTCATGTTTTCCACATCGTCCTGGCTGTCCACCTTGTTACAGATTTTAGTATCACTGGCAAAGAACCAAACCTTTCCTGACAATCCTTCCACTAGGTCGCTCGCAAAAATGTTGAAAAGAGCTGGTCCAAGGACCGATCCCTGCAGCACACCACTAGTAACTCCCTCCTCCTTAGAGGAAACTCCATTTACCACTACTCTTTGTCACCTCCCACTCAGTCAGTCCCTCTAGGGCCCATATCAAGGGCATTCAATTTATTTATGTCTCCTTTGAGGAAATGTGTCAAAAGCCAAGTACCCTACATCTAGCGCTCTCCCTTGATCCAACTCTTTGATCACCCAATCAAAGAAATTGATCAGATCCATCTGACAAGATTTACCTCTGGTAAAACCCTGCTGCCTCGGATCTTGCAATCCATTGGATTCCAAACATTTTACTATCCTCTGTTTTAGCAGTGACTCCATTCATTTGCTCACCACAGAGCTCAGACTAACCGGCCTGTAGTTCCCAGTCTTCTTACTACCACTTATATGAATAGGAACCACATCTGCCCATCTTCGGTCCTCTAGAACTACTCCAGACTCTAACGTAGTATTGAAAAGGTCAGCCAGCGGAGCTGCCAGGACAGCTCTAGTTCCCTTAGCACCCTCGGATGTATCCCATCCAGCCCCATCCCCTTATCTATAAGTTTAGTTAGCTCCTCGGGAACACAATGGTGCCAATGCAATAAAGGCGCGTAGAAAGCGGGCACTGAACAGTCAGCACCCACTCTTAACACGCGTATGGCCCCCCCAAAGGGGAGCCATGCAATATTCAAATTAGGGAGGTCGCGTTAACAAGGATGAGCTAGGGTTGCTTGCGACTCTTAGCGCATCCTTGCTAACGCGAACCCAAAGAGTTTTCGTGACTGCCCTACGCCGGTCATGAGAACCGATAAGCCCGGCGTTGGTTTTAAAACCCCCCTCTATTGCATGGCGTCCCGCGTGATGCTCGAGTCTGTCAACGGGGCAGGGGAAGAGCGAGCGAGGTAAAAGAAAGGCGGGAGAGGAAGCAGAGACGGTGCCAGGGAGACCCGCAGTGGCGGGAGTGGAGTTCCCGGGCTGTGGTGGGCGGTCCCCGGGAGAAAAGGAGGCGAGAAACCCCCTTAGCAGGGGCCAGGGAGAGGCGCGGGGGGGAGGGGCAAGGCAGCCGCTGCTGCTTCTGTGTCATTCTTTTAAACAGGAAGCCCCGGACGGCAGGAAATCGCCGTTTTGAAAGCAGAAACTGTCAAGAGAAGACGGGGAGGGCAGGCGCTGCTGCTCTGGAAGGAGCGAGGTGGGAGGAAGCAGAGACGGACGACCGTGCAGCGGTGTCTGTTTTCGTGGCTGTCTGCCGGTAACGGGGGCTTCTATAAATGACAAATTCTGAGAAAATTAGTAGTGACTTCTGCACGGTGTTGCAGGCTCTTCTTCTAACTAAATTAGATTATTGTAATGCTCTATTGTTTGGGACTCCCCGCTTCAACTATTCGACTATTGCAGAATGCAGCAGCCCGGCTCCTCACTAATAAAAGAAAATATTATCATATTACGCCACTATCGATGAAGCTCCATTGGCTACCGGTACAATTTCGTATTCTGTACAAGAGTTTGACTTTAATTCATAAATCGGTCTATGGCAATAACTCAGATTGGTTAAAAGCCTCTCTGCATATACACACTCCACAACGAAACCTCAGGTCTTTGGGAAAAGCCCTTCTGTCCATTCCCTCGCCTAAATTAGCTCACTTAACCGCAGTTAGAGAAAGAGCCCTTTCATTGGCAGGGCCAGCTCATTGGAACGCTCTCCCACTTGATATTAGGCTTGAGACAAATGTAAGCACTTTAAAAAAAAAAAAATCCTTGAAGACGTGGCTATTTGAGCAGGCATACATGCAAACCGGCCAAGCTTAAAAACATAATTTCTCTCCCTATTCAGTTTTTTCTTAGGTTTATTTTATGATTATTTTATTTTTTATGATTTAATTTATATTTTATTATGGAATTAGTCCATGATAATGTTTTAGGTTAGCTATATCTGTATTGTTTTAGTATGTTTATAATATTGTTATCTGTAATTGATGGGGGGTTATTTTACTTTGAGATTATAACTTTCTGGGCATCATATATTAGGTTTTAATTTTGTTTTTAATTTTGAAGAATGTATTGTCTTTTAAAGAACTCTGTAAACCGGCTTGAAGTTGTTTACGAAAGTTTCGGTATATAAAATGATCAAATAAATAAAATTAAAAATTTTTTTTTTAATTTTTCTTCTTTTTTCAATGTGCACATATATTAATGCCTGCTCCTGGCAGGTGTTAATAGATGACAGTTAAATGTACATCGGAGACTCACATTTTTCTTTTTGCATTGGGAGTGAATGCCTAGTAGCCTCAATCACATGCATTTGCATGTGAAGAGCGCTATTACATTCACTCCGCGTTAGATGCGTGTTGAATAGGCGCTAATCCCCTTATTTCATTAGGGGATTGATTAGCGCCTATTCTACCTGCTTCCAACTGCACGTTAAGAGTGCGCTCGGCATATTGCATCGGCCCCAATGTTCTGAAAATCGATAGATGTTTACCTCACTTCCAATCTTATTTGTGTTTGTTTTATGTGGTCCTGCTCCAGGTTCTTCCACAGTGAACACGGAACAGAAATATTTGTTAAGTAATTTTGCTTTTTCCTCCTCAAGCTCTACATATTCCTCCCCTTCACCTCTGAGTCTCACAACGCCACTTTTGTACTTCTTTCTATCACTAACATAACTTTAAAAAAGTCTCCCCCCCCCCATTTTACTATATTTGCTAATTGTTCTTCTATTTGAATTTTTGCATTCCTGACTACTTTCCCAGCTTCTCTTAGCTTTTCCAGATATCGTCGCCTGTCTTCCTCTTTCTGTGATCCCTTGTAGTTTATGAATGCAAACCTTTTCCCCCTTACCTTTTCAGCTGCTTCTTTAGAAAACCATAGGAGTCTCTTTTTCCTCTTCCCTTTATTTCCTTTCCTAACAGAAAGGTTAGTTGCCCTTATGATATCTCCTTTTTAGTTTTGCTTACCTTGCTGGCACTGTCCCACGATGCAGATACCCGTTCCAGGTTGCTTCCCTGCACACAGCCCTCAGCGGCTCACCCTCCAGCTGCTTCTGATGACTTTTTGGCTTCAAGGACAGAGCAGCTGCATCATCGATTTGTAGAAAGCTTGCAAGCGGCGGTGGGATAGTCTGGACACTGGGGCTGAGAGAGACCTCCTCCAGACTCCCTGTCTTTGGATAGATGTGGAGAGGTGGATGCCATGCCCCCTGGGGACAGGGAAATGATTACAATACCTGAGTGTAATCTGTTTTGAAATACCTAAAAGACCAGAATATAAACCAAATGAATAAACAGAGGAAGGAATCCACTGGCCAATAGTCAGCATTGGAGGGCCAGGAAGGTAAGACAAGACCTTGGCCTTCCTCTTGCATACAATATTGGTAAAGAAAAAGAGGAAAGATATTAGGAAAATGCAATACAGTCCACACAACTGTTATTTCTCAGCCACCGCCATTCTGCCAAGGCTGAGACTTTTACACAACAAGTTAGAAAAAGGGGATGAATTAGCAGAAGTTTGAAACATGTGAGCACTGGTGCCAATCAGCAAGGCCTTAATCCTGGCTACTGTTACTTGGTGCTACTGCTCACACGTTTCACACTTGTGCTAATGCCATGCCCTTTTTGTGTTCCCGTGCGGCTGGTACATGTGCACGGAATTTTCTGACAATAACTACTTCCCCTTCCGAGGCCGTGGCTCCTGCTGAAAAGAGGAGGGAGAGGGCATGACTGGATGATGAAAGGAGACCATGCACATCTCTCACACTCCAGCAGGTGGTGCTGAAGCATCAGTTTTCATCTCTTTAGTCTTCATCTTTTATGCTAAAGGAATTCCAAAATTTGAAGCTGTAACCTGGGCATCCTGTGTCCTGGATTGCTCTATTTGGCCTTGTAGCCTGCCTGGCTACCAGATGGCACTCAGCTTGTGGGGGGAAAAAAGAGGACTCGGTAGTGAAGCGTAGCTGGCAATACAGGAGGTGCACTGGTGTTGCAGGGGCTGCTGCTGCTTCTTCTGACTGAGAGTATATGCTCGTGCTTTTGTGCAAGGAGGAGGTTACACCTCTCTCGCAGGTCTCCTGGGACCCTCTGTTTCTAGCCAGGATCCACCCAGCCGTTCTCAGAGGCAGGATCGATGTAAGTCTCTTCCAAGAAAGTAGTTGGGTAGAGGGAGGCAGCAGAGGACCTGCACAGGTTCCGGGACCACTCCCCACTCTCCCTGTCCCACTTGAGCTCACTTTTTACAGACAAAGGACAGGCCCCCATGCAGTGCCGATCTGTTAATTAGAAAGGAATTAATGACCAAGAAGTCAGCTTGACTGACCTGCCCTGCAGGGGATGACTGATGCCAAAGTGTTGTTCTCAGGTAACTGTTCACTAAGGGCCTGATTTTCAAAAGCATTTACACGCTTAAAACTGGGTTTTGCATGTGTAAATGCACTTTACCCATGTAAGTGGGCTTTTGAAAATTGCAACAATATATACCATTGAATCATCCATAGGATTTATCCACGTAAGTGCACTTTATGCAGGTAAATGGCTTTTGAGAATTGCTGCAATGGTATGTTACATTTACGTGTGTAACTCCTGTTAAATTGACCTCCTTAATGTCCAACAAATGCGAGAAACCCTTAGGTCTCTCCGCTAGTGCTTGATTTTAGCTTCAGTCTCCGTTTTTTGTAGGGGGTGCTGTTGGTCATGATCCTGGTTATTAAAACACTGAATGAACTGGAACTTGTAACAGGAGAAAGAGACACGGAGAACAGACAGACACAAAAGTCATTGTCCCCCGATCCTGAGGTTATGTGGCTCCAGTCCTGGCTTTGCCATAGCAATGTACTGTGCAGGACAAGAAAGAGTGCTTGGGATGGAAGTTAGGAGGTGAGGTGTGAGAGTGGCAGGGTGTAGAAAGCACACTTCACAGCCCCTTCACTTAAGGTGCTATCAGATTTCTCCCCAGTGCTGGCAGACGATGGTGGTTTCCATCAGCGGCACTCTGGAAGTATTGTGTGCCTTAGAGATGTAAGTAGACAGAAGGAGGGATTGAAGGAGACCTATACGATCCTGACTTTCCCCCTACAGAATTACTTCCAGCTGACACATGCGGTTATTCCTCATCGGGAGGAGATACTCAGAGCACTGCAGCTTTTGAAGAGGTCTTCGGTACTAGAGGAGCAAGTGGGGGGAAACGCATTGAATCTTTCCGTACAATATGATTAGTAAACATTGATTTGCAAGTGTTCAGACACTTAGTGGAAACTGGATCCGGGGAATGATTTTATGGAAGAAAACTGGGTGGAGATATGAGAAGCTAGTGGCTCATTGAATCCTATATAAATGATGGGGTCCATATTCAAAAGCATTTAGTCGTATAACTCAGAAGTTATCTGGCTGGATGAAGATTTGGGCACTCATCCGGCTAAATTCTAGCTGGATAAATTAAGGGCATTCCCGGGGCGTAACTCGGAGGAGTTATCTGGCTAACTCTGATTTGCTCATAGAATTGTCCTAAAGTTAGTCAGAAAAACATTATCTGGCTAACTTTTAGAAAGCTGAACATATTCCGCAGCGTGGTCGTGCCTCTGAATATATGGGCTAAGTTAGCCGGATAAACTTATCTGACTAACTAGCCAGGCTGCACAGCAATGGACCCAACCAGGATGCAGGGGGTCAAGTCAGAGACTGCAGTCACAGGGTGAAGAGGATGTGAAGACCAAAATCACTTTCTGACCCACACGGAGGAAGTCCCACCAAACAGAGCTTCTGCAATACTGTCTTTGATGCAGTGGCACAGCATTTGCAGGAACATTTGGGTTTGCATTACTAAGTTTTAATGGGAACCTGAACCAAATAGTGTTTAATGCATTTCCTTCTCTTGGCAGTGTCTGCACAGCAGAAATATCCAGACACTATGGTGGTTCATACTCTGGTGCTGCCCAACTGGTTTAAGAAAATCTGAAAAGCTGACTAGCATGGTTAGCAACACCCATCACAAATAGATATCACACTTCTGCAACCATTCGCTATTAGAATTCAGCCGCCTTCCCAGGCTGCTCATTTTCGGGCACTCACTGCATGGCAGGGAGGCGCCATTGTATGCTCTGATGCGTGTATTATTAGGACCCGGCAACGAGATGCATAGGGCATGCATGCGCATGATTCTGCACACTCTGACAAGAGAGTTGGTTAGTCGCCCCATTGATGATGTCACACACTCAAGACTACTTAGCCTGCCTGGACCTGGACTCCTTGCCTTAGCAACAGGTTCCTTGGCTTGTTCCTGGTTCTTGCCTTACTTGTTTTGGGCCTGGTTCTGGATGTGCTTCTTCTGCCTGTTTGCTGCCTGTCTTAACCTTGGACCACTCTGGATTCTGCTTGTCTGCTGCTTGCCTTGACTCTGGTCCGGTTACTGGATTCTCCTTGTCTCTGCATGATTTGACCCCATTCTGCCTCCTGGCTTCTGATTGTGCCTTGGGATCCACCAAAGTCCTGCTGACTGTCTGCACTGATGGCTCAACCTGAGGGAATGATGGTCGGTATAGGTGAAGCCTTTCCAGGTCCCTCTTTGGCACGTCTACTTGTGGTCAGGCTCATCGGTGGTGCTTCTTGCTGCCTCACCTCACAGAGGTCCACATCACTGCCTGTAGTCCGAAAGGGCTTAAGGAGTGGCCAGAGGGCTACCCCCCTGACACCAGAAAGGGATGTCCACTTAAAAGTTTGCCAAGGCCATGGATCTGGCAGAACTTTACTGTGCTCCATGCCATTCCCAGTATGGCACAACTTATACAGCAACAGCAGAATGTCTTGGATCAGGTGAAAGGAGACCTGGAAAGGCTTTGCAGAATGAATGGATGCACTCTCCACACAACTGGCACCCATCGAAGTTGGCTCCAGCTCTCATGGCCCACTGCTAAGTCTACCTCCATCACCTAGATACAGTGATGACCTCTGGGAGTGTTGAGGCTTTATTAAGGAGTGCCAAATGCACTTCACTTTGCAGGCAGTTCTGTTTCTGACAGAGAGAACTAAGGTCACATTTATTTTGTTTCTACTAGGGGGATCAGCAATGGCCTCGGATTCTCCATTATGGTAGCATGAGGATCTGATCTTGGAGGGCCTCGACTGCTTCCTTTGTGACTTCTGGCTCATATTTGATCTCGGACGAGTGTTGGCTGCATCTGAGCTGTTACAGATTAGCCAGGGTTCTCGGACTGTCAGCAAATGCGTGGTCCAATTCCGGACTCTGGCTTCGGAACTATGATGGCAAGATGATAGATTGTTAGCCATCTTTCGTCAAGGCTTGTCTGAACCCTTGAAGGACGAGCTGGCTGGACGGGACCTGCCTGAAGATATGGAAGAGTTCATTAGGCTATTTGCCTTGACCTTCACCTGCAGAAAAGAGCTAGAGAACGGAGCCAAGCCTGATGACACATCCATCTAGCCCCCAGTTCCAGCAACCAGTGATTCCTCCCAGGGCTCCTCCATCAGCCAAAACCCCTGAGGAACCTATGCAAGAGGATCAGCTTCGATTGTCACTGAAGGAATGCCTATACAGAAGGCGCCTCAATTTCTGTCTTTATTGCACCAGTTCAGGACACTATGCTGGCCAATGCCCTGTTAAAGCAGGACTCCCGGGCCTAGGGATGGTAGGAGAGGCCACCCTAGGTCAACAAGGTACCTCTCCCCAACTCCTATTTCTGGTTATTTATCATCCTCGCATTGACTGGGCCCCCCTGCAGCTGGCGAGCTGGGCTCCTACCTGGATTCTACCTGGATCCTACCTGGATTCAGAAAAGTTAACTGCCTATGCAGTATATCTGGAGTGCACAGAATTCATAGAGAAACAGATATACTGTAAAAGTTTAATGTTTGATACAGGGATGGGGCTGTGTTTAAAAAATGCTTGATCAGACTGAGAACAAAGAGTCAATGCATCTGGAAAAGTGTGAGATCTTGTGTAAGCTTTGTGTCCACATGGCTATGTAAACAAATACCAGTGCTACCTTTAAAATGCTTAATGCAAAGCAATATATGTCTTAAGCTGCTGTAAGCTTGTTTATAGTAATTAGAGTTGAGCTGAACTCCTGCTGCTTTGAAATGCTCTGTGAACCACATGACAGGAAATAGCGTGCTATGCAATGCAGGCATTGCATCGCTTTCTAAAATACTTTCTAATGTGCAAACAAAAGGGGCAGGAGAGTGAAACATGTTTTCATATTTCTATGATTATATACATAATTGGGGGAAAAAAAAGTAAACTGTGAATAATTGTACTGGAGGGGTTAACAATGACTATTTCAGAGAATGAAAACTAGAAGACAGATGGAGGGGGAACGTGCCAGACCAGAAAAGGAGTCATATCATTGCGTGTCACCACCAATATGAGGGAAAGACCAGGGACAGTGGCACCAAGAACTGCAACATGAGACGGGCAGAATGCTAGGACCAGAGTGACACTCCCAGCCTGTATAGAGGTTGGAGACAACCAACAGGAAATTAAGTGTAGATTGTCCATCAAAACTGAAGTCATGGCTCATTGCGTGAAGCACTTCCCAACACTGGTTTCCCCCCATTTCTGTTCCTGTGCAGTTACTTCATTTGCCTAGAGATCCTGTCTGCAGTGATCACTTCCTAGAGCTGATTTTCTCAGGGAAGTAATTTGCCATCAATTTGTACATAGCTTAGCTCGCTATTCAATATGAACTTTATTACCACTTATATTTTATTTTATGCTCTATTATAATCTATCTTATTACCGCTAGAAGAAATATCTTATTACAGGTAAGAGAAAATATGACCACATTTTACCTATAATTACACTTCTCTGAGTATTATTGCTATTTATTTATATAGGAATATAACAGACAGGAAATGGGAGGAGAGTAGATGAATGTCGGATCAGTTCATATAAGCTGGTTATTCAGAGGGTTGCAAGGGCATACACAGGAACCCCCAGCATAGGTGTACAGGATTGGGCAAAACCTGAGGGATCTCTGAACCTATGCCCAAAACACTACCATTCTTCTCTGGCCTCAACCAATGGGGCTTAAGGCTTTCCAGCACTTCTTAGGGTTTTCTAACTACTACCGACAGTTTGTCCGAGACTAATCTTCTCTAGCGGCACCTCTCACCGTCCTTACCAGGGAGGAAGCATATCCCTGGGTTTGGAATGAGGAATCTATTCAAGTCTTTGAAAGAGGAATTTATCCACAATTCATGCATTTGCCACCCTGACTCCACCCGGCCATTTATCATAGAGGTCGACATATCCATGCCTGGGGTAGGAGCCATTCTGCTTCAACATGACCCTCATCGTATTCTTGTTACCTGTGCCTTTTTCTCAAGGAAGTTCTTCCCAGCAGAAAGGTATTACACCACTGATGACTGGGAGCAGTTAAATTGGCTCTCCAAGCATGGTGCCATTTGTTGGAGGGCACCTGATTCCTGGAAACAATCTACACAGACCACAAACATTTTTGAATATTTGGTTCAAGCCCAGCAGTTCAATGCTTGCCAAGCCCACTAGTCTCTATTTTTTAATCAATTTGATTTTGAGTTTCAGTATCTCTCAGCTGGAAAGAATCAACATGCTGACACCCTATCCCATTCTTTCCAAGAAGTCTTCCAGAACCCTTGATCTATTATTGATCCCACAAAGATCTGCATGGCGACCACCTTGACCATACCCCCAGGGAAAACAATGGTACCATGATGCCTCAAGGAACAGTTACTAAATTGGGCCCATGATTCTTGGATAGCCAGACATCCTGGCCTCAGCAGGACTTTTGAACTACCCTCCCTCTATTATTGGTGGCCTCAATTGCAACAAGATCTTAAGCATAATGTGGAATCTTGTCCACACTGTGCTGTATATAAGACACTCAGAGCTCGTCCTTGGGGGTCTATTACAAACAGTGCCTATTCCAAAGGAATCGTGGACCCACCTTGCCACAGATCTCATCACCGATCTCCCGCCTTCAGATGGCAATAATATCATCTGGATGATTGTGGACCGGTTTTCGAAAATGGCTCACTTTGTTCTCCTTCCAGAACCACCATCTGCTTCTGAACTTGCTTCTCAGTTTATTCTTTTGGTTACACTGCTTACCTACCCATATCCTGTCTGATTGTGGGGCACAATTCACTACTTGCTATTAGCAGGCCTGTGCAGCAAATTTGGGATCACCTTGACCTTTTTCTTCCACATACCGTCCACAGACAAATGGACGAATCAATCTCTCAAAGCCTTTTTATGATCCTACATCAACCAAAGACAAGATAATTGGTCCTTCCTCCTTCCCTGGGCAGAGGCCTGCCATAATAACCACATCAATAAATCTCCTGGCTTGTCCCCCCTCTTCCTAGCATATGGACGCCAATCCCAAATTCTGGTACCATTGACTACCACTGTGGAATGCCCAGCTGCTGAGATCAAGGGGCAGGAATTCCTAGACCTCTGCCGCTAAACCCATCAGCTCCTGAAACAGGCTGCAATCCATTTCAAAATACAGGTGGATAAGAAATGCTGGCTGGCCCCTCAGTTTCAATCTGGAGACTTTGGCTGAACACTCAAAATTTGAGGCTTCTCATGCCATCCCTCAAGTTTTCTCCTCGCTTCATCGGACCCTTCCCATTGATCGGTCCTATAGGCCAGGTAGTCTATAAGCCTAAATTATCACCTTCGCTACATATTCACAGTGTGTTTCATGTATCTCTGCTGAAACCTGCAGTACTTTCATGGCCCTCCAGATCACAACCCTAGCCGCAGGAGATCCCAATAGAAGAGTCAAAGAATGAACTTGTGGAGATCTTGGACTCAAGAAGACTCTGTAATAGACTACAGTATCTTGTTGCTTGGAAGGGTTGTGGTCCTGAGGAAAATTCGTGGGAGCCGGCTTCTAATCTACAGGTACCCCCAATTGCTTTGTAAATTTTCCCGTCGATGCCCAGGAAATTAAGGAGGAGACTTTGGAGAGGCAAAAATGTTAGAATTCAGCCACCTTTTCAGACTCCTTAGCATCAGACACTCACTGCATGGCAGAGAGCTGCCTTTGCAATCTCTGATGCATGTATTACTAGAACCCGGCGAAGAGATGCATAGGGTATGTATGCGCATCTGTGTGCATGATTCTGTACACTCTGGAGAGAGTTATCACCCCACTAATGATGTCACATGCTCAAGACTACTTAGCCTGCCTGGACCTGGACTTGGTTCTTTGGCCTGTTCCTGCCTTGCTTGCTGTGTGCCTGGTTCCGGACGCTTTCCTGCCTGCTTGCTGCCCATCTTGACCTTGGACTATTCTGGATTCTACTTGCCCGCTGCCTGCCTCGACCCTTGACTGGTTACTGGATTCTGCCTGCCCGCTGCCTGCCTCAATCCTGGACTACCTCCTGATTCTGCCAGGATCTACCTAAGCCCTCTTGGCCATTTGCACCGAGAGCATTAGTATAGGTGAAGCCTCCCCAGGTCCCTCTTTGGCACTTCTACCTGTGGTCAGGCTCATCAGGGGTGCTTCTTATTGCCTCACCACACAGGGGTCCCCATCACTTGTAATCCAAAAGGGTTTACGGAGTGCCCGGAGGGATACCCCTGACACAAGTCAGGGCTGCCCCCCTATCATTCACTGAGTGTATACACGGTTACAAGTCCTTGTTGTTCTGTCTGGTTCCACAATGAGCATCAGGCAACACCAGATATAATCTTTCCTTTCTTTCCAAGCTCTGGCTATCTCTTTCTTTTATGTCTGGTCTGTTCTCTCTTTAGCGGATGACATGTTAAACGCAAAACCTTTTTTGGATTATATCACTAATTTACAATTACTTAAGATGATCTGTTCCTGTTCTTGTACTAAAATGTGCTACTGCGGCACCAGATCTCCCGCTGTCTTG
Source organism: Rhinatrema bivittatum (assembly GCF_901001135.1). Classification (NCBI taxonomy): domain Eukaryota; kingdom Metazoa; phylum Chordata; class Amphibia; order Gymnophiona; family Rhinatrematidae; genus Rhinatrema; species Rhinatrema bivittatum. Next base: position 149,496 of record NW_021820732.1, on the reverse strand, counting down.
ATCTTCTTGCCGCTAGATCAAGGTCCCGTTCTGTCAAGAACTGCATAAAAGCTGGTGTGCAACAGCTTCTTCACAATAAAAGTCATGCACAGATGCCTTTTATGGAAACAATATCTTCCAGCACATTCATCAAGTCCTTTCCTTGGCAAGCAGTTTATGTTGATGAGTTTTAGGATTACGAAGTCTGAAAGCTCGACCGTTGTTGTAAACAGGCATGCTATTCGAGAGCTGTAACAACAATTGAGCAGCCCTCTTCAGGATCACATGAGGTGGCGGCTATGAAAAGTACCTTTGGCCTCACCTTTCTCTGACCGGACAACTGCATCCAGTGGGGTCATGTTGACTGTGGTCAAAAATCATGCCACACAATCTTTATCAGGACCATTATGGACAACCCTAAAAGTGAATGCCCAGAGCTCCATACTGCAATTATGGCCGTAGAACAAAGGTATTGTAAGATGGATAAACTCAACAAGCAAGAGAAAGGAAGCTCAAAGAACGAGGAGGTGGCTCTATCTTCTTATGGGAGAGTAAATGGGAAGAAGAATGTTGATGTCATTAATATGGTTTTGCAATAAGAAATTAATTTAATTCCCCATCTTACTGCATTTCTGTGAATAATTATGACCTTTCTTTGTTTTCTATTATTGAATCTTCTACTCATATAGTGGGCAACATCAATGGCACCCTCCTCTTGCCCAGATGCACAAAACATGGACCAATCAACCCCATGTTCTGCCAGAAAAAGAAGCACAAGATGACAAAATGAACCCCCCACAATCTTCTGGCACTTGGTCGACTGCATCATTGTTGGCGCCTGGGTCAATATAACCTGATCAATGTCAGAAGCTGGTGTCTGCTGGACTGATCACAAACTCCTCCTCATGCCCCTCAAACTGGCTCCCAAATGACAGCTGCAGCAGAAATGATGCAGACAAAAGATCAATGTTGAAAGATTCAAGGAAGACGTCTTGATGAAAAACTGCTACACTCAAACCAACAACAGTGGAAGAATGTCAGCAAGGCTTGGGGTGCCTTTAAGTTTACATTTAGCAGCCTATGTGAAGAGACACGGGGATTCTTTACCAGAAAACATCAAAACCAGTTTCAGAAAAATGACCAGGAGACCTTTTGTGTTTGATGGGAAAGAAATTGGGGAAAAGCAGGAGTGGTAGAAGAAGGTGCTGCGGACTGAATCTACAAAGCAGAGCCACCCATCCAGCTTGGACACACATGACCAAGCTGTGATGGAGCCTGTCGATCCCATATCAGCCTTAGCAGTTTTCAGGTCCACAAACAGGATATTTTCAGTACTTTATTACATTTTTCTAAAAAATAAAGTTGGCAAAAGAGTCAGGCCTGAGTTTGCATTCCATAAAGACGTAGCGTTTCCTTGGCAATCCTGCAGTTCCCTTTAGTATCACAGAATTCACACTTTGTCTCCCAGGAGGGATCCTCCTCATCCCTCCCACGTTCAGTCAGTGATAAGCATCTCACACCAGGAAACAATTCTACAGTACCACATATATTTTTTTTTAAACTTTATTTATCCATGGTAGAGAGAATAAACCATGAATTAAATTCCAGACAATTATTAATAGTATTTGTAGTAGCTGAATATCAGTGGAGCCTTAAAGTTTTAGATTTCACCCCCCTGCCCTCAATCACAGTCAGACACACACCACTCCTCCTGACCAGCGTTCATCACCCACACCCCAAACAACAACCAGGAATTAACTGTGGACTGCCAAGAAAGATGCAGTACATATCTTGAAATAGGTCCCAAAGATGAATAATCCCTGGATCAGATGCCATATAGCTTACTTTTTTTCCCCATAATTATTGTCCAATGACAAATGCTTGGGTTCTCGGCCATTGTAGATTCACCACAGCCAACCCAGGGCAGCTCCATTCATTCCAATGAGTATTTATCACTGGGTAGAGAACATTCATACCGTGTGACTGCAGAGATCAGAGGTTCCCATCATGTCAGTAGCACTTTCTGGGGCACAGCCGTGACTGTGAGTACTATGGACAGTAGAATTATAAAGGAGTCAGCTTGGACACTGAAGTAGAAAACACACAGTAGACCATTTTGTTCCTCTGACAGGAAGTTCATGAAATATTCCTATGTTGCAATACACAGGAAGGTGGTGGTGGTGGTGGGAGGGGGAGAGGGGAGGGGATCTCACCAGTAAAGACAAGGTTCCCTGTATGTGTTTTGTTGCGAGTCGCAGAGGCGCGGTCGCTTCTCAAGGGGGATTGTGAGCCCTTGGACCATGGGACGGCTCAGGGAGGAGCCCCAAGATGCACACCGTGAGAGGTGAGAGTACCAGGACGGCCAGAGCAGGAGCAAGGCTGGACTGAAGACAAGGCAAGGAACAACCAGAACCGGAGCAAGGCAGGTTCAGCCCTCCACTGGACCTACACACACCAATGAGGCCCAGCAATGCAATGCTGGTCTCGAGAGTAGCCCTCCGGCCAATCGATAGCCCTTCTGGACCCACCGCTTGGGAATGACAAGTGCATGAGGCCAGATGTAGGCTGAGGGCAGGAACAAGAAGACTCAGGTGAAAACTCAGGATATTCAGAAGATTCAAACGAAGACTCCAGGATATTCAGAAGACTTGGACGTAGACTCAGGTTACTCAAAGGACTCAGACAAGACTCAGGATACTCGGAGGACTCAGATGAGGATTCAGGTTGCTCAGAAGACCTAGATAAGGATTCAGGTTGCTTGGAGGTTTCAGGCAAGGGTTCAGGATTCAGGATACTGGGTGAGTGCTGCATCGCAGCATGCCCTACACAGCTGCCGGTGGCTGGTCGTGGACCACGCTGAAGCGGAGCAAGTTCTAGCAGAGACTTAGGCATGGACGGAAGCAGGCACAAGGAACTTCGAAGACCGGGACAGTATTCAAGACTCAGGATTCAAGTCTCAGGATTCAGAAGCTGGCATTAAAAACAGGAGTCTTCCGGAGGCTTGTGCTGCTGACAAGAAGAAGGCCTTGTACCACGAGGTGCCCTACACAGATCCCCATGGGCTGGTCAAGGACCATGATGGTGGCACTCCAAGAAAGGTGGACAGACAAGGAACCTAGGAACTGGATGAAGGGCTGAAGAAGAAATGAACGAAGTCAGGACAGGAACATCGGACATCAGGAACATGGAACATGGTACCTCTGGACACGGAACATCTGGACATCAGAACATCAGGAGAACTGGGCATCTGGAACATCAGGAACATGAAACAAGCGACGAGGGAGCTCCAACGAGGGACGAGAGCAAGAACATCAAGGTGAAGAAGATTAGGAACACGAAGAACATGGAACGAAGATCCATCAAGGCACAGGAAGACCTTGGAGGACCTGGATCGGAACGAAGACCACAGACAACTGTGCTGATCAGATCCAAAGACCCTGAGAGACTGAAGCAGGGCCCTTTTTATAGGGCTGGTCCAGACGAAGACTGATGACATCACTGGTGAGGGCTTTTCCCGCTGCTGGCCCTTTAAAATTTATTTATTTAATTTATTTATTTGGAAGTTTTTATATACCAACATATACTCTGAGCATCACATCGGTTTACATGAAACATGAACTTGGCATGGTAGCGCTTTACAGGGAACTAGTCATATAAGGTAACTTATACAGATAACAGATGCGAACACATAAACTTAGCTTAAGGTGATTAACGTGAGCTTGAATTACAGTATTTATAGTATTTACAGAGGGAATGTACAGAGAGCGACTTGGGGGGTAGGGAGATAAGGTTAAGGATAGGTTCAATAAGAGGGGGAAGGGGATGGAGAAAGGGTGAGGGATGGGGGGTGAGGGCTAGAGGGGTTCAGGGGGGTATTTAGCTGAAGAGAGGCACGGCCGCATGCCTACAGAGGGGCAGGACCAAGGACAGCATCGGCGGCGTCCATGCTGCGAAGAGTAGCAGGCAGAAGCGACACTGGGCCGTGAAATGAAGGCCTGACATTGGCGGCTTCCTGCCGCAAGAGGAAATCTCAGCGGAGGCGGAGTCAGCGGCGGTGGCTCCAGCCACAATGATGAAAGGAGGCATCGGGCAGGCTCGGCCTGCCGCGAGGGAGGGTGTTGGCGGCGGCCTCCAGGCTGCATGAGGAACGCATCGACAACGGCCTGGCTGGAGGTAAGGGAATGCAGGATCCTAACATGTTTTACTTGAATCTCACTTGTTTTGGCTTAAGCTGTGGCTGCCTACTGAGCTGTAGAGTCTGGGAGTAGACTTTCCAAGATCTCTGACATTTTTTGCTATAGCTATGCAGGGGTTGCCGGGGCAGTGAGATTTTGGATCTTCCTTGCTCTTCTGCCTACTGATAAAGCATGCTCACTACACAACAATGCATAGAAGGCATGAGAGTAACCTGCATGGAGCAGCAGTTTCAGTCCTAAACAGAAGGCATGGGGGTAACCTGCATTGAGTGGTATTTACTACCCTAAACAGAAGAGCTCCAGGGAAGGAGCATGGACAACCGTGCCGCTTCAGAGACTGACAACAGCACCTGGGACACGCTGAGGGCGCTCACTCCCCCCTCCCCCCCCCCCCCCCCCCCCCCACAGCGGCGAGAGGAGGAGGGAACTCCAGGGCCGGCTCGGCAACTCCTCCCGCAGTCCGCCCACCGCATGGCCACCCACTCCGTCGACATAGACACCCACAGCAACACTGAATGTGCCTGTGCCGTGGGATGTGCGCTCTTGGCGCGTGCACGAAGGAGCACAGCAAACTGAAGCCTGCTGCTTTGTGCGCCCTTCGTACTCACCTGAAGTGCATTAGTGTATTAGCTAATTATTTCATCACTCAAGTTCCTGCCTCCATGAATTAAACTTACAACCATGGTCTAGATGTGCTGCATTGAACCCATTCTAGGATGTGGCCTGCATGGTGATGTAAGAAGACCCACAAACATGAAGCAAAGAAGGATCAGAAATCTGGTCTTCCCAATGATAAGTACCAACTCTTCCACTATCTCCTCCTGTCTAATGTTTATTCTGCTGCTATTAAATGCTCAATCTATATTTAAAAAAATACCATTGATTAATGACTTACTAGAAGATTCACAGCCCACTATATTTTGCATCTCTGAAACCTGGCTGACTGACAAAGATAATGTAATCCTAAACCAAATTTTCCATTTTAACTATGAGGTATTTCACTTTCCTAGACCTAAACATAAAGTTGGGGTCTATTAATAATTTGTAAAAAAAAAGAACTCAAACTAGTACCTTATAAAGTAGAGATTAACCCACCATACGATGTGGCAATTTTAAAATCTAATCAGGTAAACATAGGTTTACTACAAAAAGATTGTGCACCACTGATTGAACTATTCACTAAGGTATAAACCTTAGCCCTGTTCAGACAAAAACTATCAACAAAGATAGGAATAACTCCAAACACAAGAAGCCCTGGTACAATGCTGAATTAGGAAGCACTAAACAGAACCTTAGAAAAAGAGAAACAATTTATTTATTTTATTTATTTAACACTTTTCTATACCGACCTTCATGAAAAGATTCATATCAGATCGGTTTACATGGAACAAGGGGTCTAAACTTAATAAACCATTTAACAAGAAGGCAAAGTTACATAGAACAGGGAGATAGAACTTGGGGGCTAGGGTAGCCGGAGACAAAGGACAGCAGAACTAAAGAGAAACATAACATCGAAACTAGGCGGGGCGTCTAGTCAGGTAAGCGGAGTCTGATTAGGTGGTATATTGATGGTTTGGAAAGTTAAGAGAAGGCTTGAAGGAAAAGCCAAGTCTTAAGTTTTTTTTCGAAAGGTTAGAGGGCAGGGTTCCAGTCTGAGGTCCGTGGGCATGTTATTCCAAATGGCAGGACCTGCTGAGGAGAATGCTCATTCTTTGGTAGCTGATAGACGCGTGGCTTTAGTAGGGGGGACTTGCAGGGTTCCTTTATACGCTTCTCTGATGGGTCTTGAGGATGAGCATAGTTTGAGAGGGATCTGAAGGTCTAGTTGTATCTGATTGTGGATGGATTTGTGGATTGTGGTGAGGGACTTGTGCAAGATTCTGTATTCTATTGGCAGCCAATGCAGGTTCCGGAGGATGGGAGTGATGTGCGCTCCCCGGTTGGTGTTGGTTAAGATTCTCGCTGCTGCGTTCTGGAGCATCTGTAGAGATTTGGTGGAGGAGATGGGAGCCCAAGGAGGAGGGCATTGCAATAGTCAGTCTTGGAGAAGAGTGTGGCTTGGAGGACAGTCCTAAAATCCTGGAAATGGAGGAGGGGTTTGAGCCTTTTTAGAACTTGCAGTTTATAAAAACAGTCCTTAGTTGTGGTGTTAGTGGATTTATTTAGATTCAGATGGTTGTCGAGGATTACTCCTAGGTCTCTTACTTGCGTGATCTGGGTGTTGGGGGGTGTCTGATAGGTTAGGACCGTGTGGTCGGAGGAGATGAGAAGGAGTTCGGTCTTGGCCGTATTAAGAACCAGGTTCAGGCTGGAAAGGAGGCGGTTAATGGAGTGGAGGCAGTTTTCCCAGTAGGAGAGTGTTTTAGGGAGGGATTCTGTTATGGGGATCAGAATCTGTACATCATCTGCGTAGAGGTAGTGTATTAATTTTAGGTTTGTGAGCAACTGACAGAGGGGCAGGAGGTAGATATTGAAGAGGGTGGGTGACAGGGAGGAGCCTTGGGGTACGTCTAATTCTGATTTGGTTTTGGGAGATTCTTTGTTATTAATTTTGACTTTGAAGCTTCTGTTGTTGAGGAAGGAGTTGAACCATCTGTGGACCGATCCTGATAATCCGATGACTGAGAGGCGATTCAGTAGGATGGTGTGGTTCACGGTGTCGAAGGCTGCAGAAATGTCTAGAAGGACTAGCAGAATGAGAGTCCTTTGTCTAGGCCCATGAGGATGTGGTCTGAGAGGGAGATTAGGAGGGTTTCCGTGCTGAATGATTTATGGAAGCCGTATTGGGATGGGTAGAGGATTTTGTTTTCCTCCAGGTAGTCTGAGAGTTGTGTATTTACCAATTTCTCCATAAGTTTAGCAAGAAAAGGGAGATTAGAGATGGGGCAGAAATTGGAGAGTTCTCTTGTATCCAGGTTGGGTTTCTTCAGAAGGGGTTTGAGGGAAGCAGTTTTTAGCCTGTCAGGGTAGATTCCTTGGGAAAGTGAGCAGTTTATGATGTCTGCCAAAGGTCTGGAGATAGTGTCCGGAATGAGCAGCAGTAGTTTTGTTGGAATGTGGTCTGATGGGTGGCTGGATGGTTTCAACCTCTTGAGTAGGGACTCGATCTCCAGGGGGGTTGTGGGTTCAAAGGAGTCAAGGTTGGCTCCAGAGTGCGATGGGGTGTTGGAATTTAGGGGGGGAGGGGTTGTGTTGGTGGGGAGGAGCGCTAGTGTGTTTGCAATTTTTCCTGGAAGAAGAATGCTAGCTCATTAGCTTTGGATTGAGCTTGGTCATCTGGGATAGCAGGGGCAGAGGATTTTGTGAGTTGGGAAGCGTAGGAGAACAGGGCCCTGGCATCAGATTGTAGATCATGAATTCTGTTGATGTAGAAGTCTCTTTTTGTCCGCAGGATGGCGGAATGGTGGCATTTCCACTCAGCAGATGGGCGTTTCCACAATGGTAGAAACGCCCATCTGCTGAGTCCTAGGAAAATATAAATCTCTCCTTACAAAATACCTTACCCTAACCAATAAAGTAAAAAAAGGTTTCTATGCGAAACAAATTCATGGGGTTATATTTAACTCTAAACAACTCTTTGAGGCTGTAAAAAATGTAATTAAAGACCTGACATCTTCCATCTCAAAAAACTACAACTTCACAAAGACCTCTTGCAATGAATATGCAATAAAGCAATTTCTTGTGTTCTTATGTTCACTCATAGACAAAATTAATAAGTTGAAAAAAGCAATTCATTATCAGTTCCCCAATCAAAACACCTGAAGATTCAAATGACAGTCAAATCATTGCTAAAATTTAAACCGGCTACTCACCCAAGTACCCAATACCAGCCAGTTTTCTGAAACAAATACCCCCATGTTATAACTCTGACAATCACAACCTTAATTAATTATTCACTATCAGAAGGAATGATGCTACATGGATTAAAACAAGTGGTAATAAAACCAATATTAAAAAACAAGAGTGGTAGAACTGATGATTGGGAGAAGTATCGTCCAATATCCAACCTGCCGTTTCTAGCAAAAGTTCTTGAGAAAGCAGTGCTATCGTAACTTGTAAATCACCTAGGAAGATCAAAATATTCTCTACCCAAATCAATTTGGATTTAGGAAACATCACTCAACTGAGACATTACTACCCTCTGTTACGCTCGCTGCCGCGGGAGGGGCCCGCGAGCAGCTCCCTCACCTTCCTGGACTCCGGCTGGCTGTTCTCGGGCCCACTCTCTGGGCTGTTGGCCACTCCCACGCGGACCGGGTGCCCCGACGCTGCTGTCCATCTTCACGGCCCTGGTGCCGCCTCTGTCTCCGCGTGGCAGGAGAAGCCACTGCCGACTTTGCCTTCACGTGGCAGGAGATACAAAGATGCAAAAACCTCCATATATATATATATATATATATATATATATATATATATATTAAACCTCCATATATATATATATATATTAGAATTTGATACTTAAACAACTCCTGAGCAGTCGATCAAAGATTCTTTATTAGATAAGTGCACTTTCTTACCTGGATAATTACGATGTTTCTTTTTTACTGGCTTCTGTCTAAGAGTTGATACCTTGTGTTTCGCTTTGTTGACTTTCAGATTTAAATGTCTGTAAAGTGGAATTTCTTTCAGTCTCTTTCTTTGGTTCTTTTCTTGTCTTGTGTTTTTTCTTTAAAGTTTGTTTCTCTCTCTTTCTGTGTTTCAGGCCTGTTTTAACGTATATATATAGTTCACTTATCTGTCTCTTGCTGTTGGTTGCTAGTGCGTGCTGTTTCCTCTTCCTTGTATCTTCTCCCTCTTACTCTCTGCTGAAAACAAATCAACCAAAGCGTCTTAACTCGTTGCACCGCGTGTCTTCCACAGACTGGTATATATCTGTAGCGTTCCCTATGTGTTTGAAAACTGTATTCTTGCTCATTTAAAATAAAATGAACATAAAACTAGCCCTTTGCAGTTGAAAGAACAGGGGTTAAAATGTTTCCTGCTTCTTTCGTTCACTTTTCCTTCTCCACCATTCAGTCTACATATTTTTTTTATTTAGGAAAAATGTTGCTGTATCAGTTCTCTTTAGCCTCTGATAATCAGGCTTATTCTCATACAGCCTCTCTGCAATAACCACAGTCACTTGGTAACTCAGTTAGACTCTGACTCGATAGTTATATTCACTGTTTAGGGCAAGTTGCTCACAGTCCATAAAGTGTTGCAGGAGAGTTAATTACCAGTACTGATAATAACATTAAGCTCTTGCCTTATGTTACCTTGAATATGATCAGAGCCTGATATATTTCCTTAAAATTGAGCGTACAATCTATCTATGCTGAATAAAACTTCCACGGTACAGCAGCACATACATATTCTAATCCTTCTCACCTTATCGGCTGTCTCCAGTCATCTAGAAAACCATTCACCCTCACTAATTCACACTTTAATAGGGTATGCTGGCATACCCTCCGTTCTTTCATTAAAATTGTGTGTGGGCTACGTTCTAGCCCCTCTGCTCAAAACCTTCCTGACCAAGTGTGTTTTTTCCCTATTCCCAAACTGTCACTGTGAATGCAACCTAAGCCATTCTGCTTGCCTGGGCGACGGCTTGGCTTCTGAGTGCTCTGTGGTGAACCCTGGCTTCCCTTGTTTGCTGCTCACTCCTCTAACCACTCAGTTTGTGGGCCTGGTATTTTTTTTTGCTCTCAGTCTTCGGTGTCTGCCCTAGGGGGCGCCGGAGAAGCGTTTAATAGGGCGGGGCAGCCTGGGTCTAGAAATAGGACTCCAAAAAAACAAAGCGGAAGCCGGTCCAATATTGCTAGTGAGCGACGAGACGAAGAAGATCGGTGTAAAATGTGCCTCTATTAAAAGAGTTGCCCAACTCTGGCCGAGTTTCGCTCTTGCAGGAGCTGCCTCAGGGGTTGTTCAATGCCCTGTGTAAAAGCGAATGTAAGTGAGCACATTTCTTGTGTTCAGCCCGTCATTGTCAGCATCGGCAGGAGACTTAACTACGTACCAAAAACCTTTCAGTTAGAGATATGATAAAATTATAAATTGAAGCATGCAGACAAACACTGAACTGGAAATCACAAGAAGCCAAACTCTGTAAGCAATGCAAACACAAACAAGAAATATAAAACATTAAACAAACCAATAAAAAGAATGTCAAATCTGCTGATAAATTCAGCCAATTAAAAACACGTATAAAAATGTTTAAAATATTACCAAATACCTATAAAATATTTCAAAACAGCAGATTCATCACATCCAATAATTAAAACTAACAGGGATAAAAAAAACCATCTCCCACTCTCCATACCTGGGAGCTTTAGATTTCCTGTGCTCCTGAGATTGTCTCATACACATATATACAGGTACACGTGCACTCACACACACACGTGGGCAGGCACTCTCCCTCATAGACACACACACATGCACATACACACACACACAAACACCCTTCTCATATACACACACACACAAGCAGGCTGCCTCACACAACACATACACACACACACACACACACACACACACACACACAAAACCAGGCTGCCTCACACAACACATACACACAAGCAGAATGCCTCACATACAGCAAACACAGACACAGACACACACACACAAGCAGGCTGCCTCACACCCCACACACACACAAATTGTATCTTTTTGCATTCTTCTGCAGACACCAACCTGGGCTCTGGTGGCCGCCCGTGGCCTCCTTTCCTTATCTTTGACCACCACTGGCTTGGGCTCTGGTGGCCGCCCGTGGCCTCCTTTCCTTATCTTTGACCACCGCTGGCTTGGGTTCTGGTGGCCGCCCGTGGCCTCCTTTCCTTATCTTTGACCACTGCTGGCTTGGGCTCTGGCGGCCGCCCGTGGCCTCCTTTCCTTATCTTTGACCACCGCTGGCTTGGGTTCTGGTGGCCGCCCGTGGCCTCCTTTCCTTATCTTTGACCACCACTGGCTTGGGCTCTGGTGGCCGCCCGTGGCCTCCTTTCCTTATCTTTGACCACCACTGGCTTGGGTTCTGGTGGCCGCCCGTGGCCTCCTTTCCTTATCTTTGACCACTGCTGGCTTGGGCTCTAGCGGCCGCCCGTGGCCTCCTTTCCTTATCTTTGACCACCGCTGGCTTGGGTTCTGGTGGCCGCCCGTGGCCTCCTTTCCTTATCTTTGACCACTGCTGGCTTGGGTTCTGGCGGCCGTCCGTGGCCTCTTTTTTTTTTTCCTCCTAGCAGTCACTCTCCTGGGTTCCTGTGGCAACACCTGGGCTTCTCTTCACTTTCTTCAGCCGCCGCCAGCCTGGGCTCTGGTGGTGGCTCGTGGCCCCGCACAGCTTTCTTCTGGCCACAGCAGGATGGGCTCTGCCGCGGCCTTGCAGATTTCTGTTCGGTCCTCAGCACCAGCAGCCCTTCTTCTTCTCTTCAGCCGGGAGCGACCAGCCCACCGGGGGGAGCCCGATTCCCAGGATAGGGCAATCTGCCCCCGCCACCCATTTCCAGAGGCAATCTAAAGTCAGGGTGAGGCAGGAAGGTTTCAGGGGGCCGCCTCACCCTGCCTGGTTATAGAGCCGCCCCTGAGCCTTCGGGATAAAATGTAAGTAAGGGTCCTCTCTGCTTCAGCAGTATAAGCCTGCATTGTTTCCCTGCATGTCTGAGCTGCAATTTAAGAAGACCAATATTACTCTTGCTCAATTATCACAACAAACAACCAGCTCTCAATTCCTGCACCCTGTGAGTCAGACTCCCAGGGCTCTCCTGCAACTCTTTTCCTTTTTTCTTTACAGAGAAATGCCATAGCCAGAGATACCTGCCCTCAAAGGACCAACACCAAGCCACCACCAGGGAACCTCCTACAGGTAATTTTTATTTATTTTTATGCTTTGGCTTCCCCTCTCCACAACAGGCACGGTATCCCTGTAGTCATCCCCTGGGCCCTCATCCTAGAGGTGACAGGCTCTGTATTAGGGATGTGAATCGGGCTTCGGGTATCCGTGCCATTGGCCGGCCCCTGTCACATGGTAGGAGCACTGGATGGCCTGATTCCGGTTCCGATTCACATCTCTACTCTGTATCCCTGCACCCATCCCCTGATCCCTCCAGTCCTAGAGGTGACAGGCTCTGTATCCCTGCACCCATCCCCTGATCCCTCCGGTCCTAGAGGTGACAAGCTCTGTATCCCTGCACCCATCCCCTGATCCCTCCAGTCCTAGAGGTGACAGGCTCTGTATCCCTGCACCCATCCCCTGATCCCTCCGGTCCTAGAGGTGACAGGCTCTGTATCCCTGCTCGCATCCCCTGATCCCTCCAGTCCTAGAGGTGACAGGCTCTGTATCCCTGCTCCCAACCCCTGATCCCTCCAGTCCTAGAGGTGACAGGCTCTGTATCCCTGCTCCAATCCCCGATCCCTCCGGTCCTAGAGGTGACAGGCTCTGTATCCCTGCTCCCAACCCCTGATCCCTCCAGTCCTAGAGGTGACAGGCTCTGTATCCCTGCACCCATCCCCTGATCCCTCCAGTCCTAGAGGTGACAGGCTCTGTATCTCTGCTTCCATCCCCTGATCCCTCCAGTCCTAGAGGTGACAGGCTCTGTATCCCTGCTCCCATCCCCTGAGCCCTCCAGTCCTAGAGGTGACAGGCTCTGTATCCCTGCTCCCATCCCCTGAGCCCTCCAGTCCTAGAGGTGACAGGCTCTGTATCCCTGCTCGCATCCCCTGAGCCCTCCAGTCCTAGAGGTGACAGGCTCTGTATCCCTGCTCCCATCCCCTGAGCCCTCCAGTCCTGGAGGTGACAGGCTCTGTATCCCTGCACCCATCCCCTGAGCCATCCAGTCCTAGAAGTGACAGGCTCTGTATCCCTGCTCCCATCCCCTGAGCCCTCCAGTCCTAGAGGTGACAGGCTCTGTATCCCTGCTCCCATCCCCTGATCCCTCCAGTCCTAGAGGTGACAGGCTCTGTATCCCTGCTCCCGTCCCCTGAGCCCTCCAGTCCTAGAGGTGACAGGCTCTGTATCCCTGCTCCCATCCCCTGATCCCTCCAGTCCTAGAGGTGACAGGCTCTGTATCCCTGCTCCCATCCCCTGAGCCCTCCAGTCCTAGAGGTGACAGGCTCTGTATCCCTGCTCCCATCCCCTGAGCCCTCCAGTCCTAGAGGTGACAGGCTCTGTATCCCTGCTCCCATCCCCTGAGCCCTCCAGTCCTAGAGGTGACAGGCTTTGTACTCATCTCCTGAGGCATTGCATCTGATTTATTTTCAGGGCCAGTGCTTTCATTTGGAAAATTAGGCAGTCACCTAGGGTGCCACAACTTAGGGGGAGGGGGCATCAAAATTCTGGGAGGAGGCTCAGTCCAGTAGTGGAGCCTGTCTTGCCGGTGACTGAAGAGGACAGGAGTTCCTGCCAGTATGGAAGTCTCAGGGATGACGGCACCAGTATTACTCTCGCACCGGCCTTGGATTTTCTCGTTCCTAAACCTGGCCGATTTTCTGCCATGCGAGAGTTGGGCTCTCACAGTTTCTCCTCTCATTGCTGCTGAGCCAGGAGTCTCTTGTTTGCTGCTGGTGCTCCCAGAGCCCAGGTACCATCATTACCTTCCCCGTCAGAACGTTCTGCTTTCTGTAAACCAATGGTTGGTAATTAATTCCTTAAGCAAAACATTTCCGCTCGGCCAGGTAATGATTAATGTGCACGCCAAGAGCTAGATAAAATGAACTTTTGTTCAATAATGAAATACATTTGAAGGAAGCGAAAGGGCCAGCCTACGAGCAGAAGGGGAAGCCTCGCCAGTGGCAGTCAGCACCCTCTCCTCCTCGCAGCTGCAGGGGCTCCTCACTGCTACTTTACGATAGATTGGCATCGGCATTGGCCATTTTCTCTCTCTCTTCTCTGGACTTTTTTCCCCTAATTCCAAGCCTGACAAACAGGCTGCCTCTTATCTCATTCTGCAGTTTCTGTCAGCTTTGCTATTATTACTGTTATTGAGCCGATGTATTACTTATAGGCAGGCAGAAGATTAGCACAATTCAGTGCTGAGTGGGAAAAAAAAGGGTCACCTTGCTCCTTTTCCCGCTGCCCCTCCCACCGGGACGTTTGCGAAATCAGATTTTACATTTTAAAAAGCAGAAGGGAAGCTGCGGCAGCAAATTGTGGTAGAAGAGTGGAGTTCAGTGTTTAACTGGGAAGTGAGCAAAAAGCACCAGGGAGAGGAGGCATTTCCAGGGTGGGAGCCGGGGGGGGGGGGGAGAGGTGGAAGAAAGGTGTTCATGTAGTCGGCATTTTAAAATTTTTGCACAATGTTCTACTTGCAGAAAAAGCAGGGGCAAGTGATTTTATGCCCCCCGGCAACTTTCACAGTGAACATGGGGGGGCGAAGTCCCCGAGTGCAAGCTTCGCACGGTCTCTGCCCCCAGTCTGTGTGCCTGGCACGTGTTGTGGTGAGGGACACTTTGCACAAGCAGTGGGGGGGGGGGGGGGGGGGGCTGGAAAATATTTCTATGCACTACAGAGAGCCGAAATGGTTAACTTTTCTGACCAAAGAGTACTGGAGCAGCACCATGAGTCAGCTGCATCCAGCGTTTTGCTCTGCTCCTCGGCCACGGGCTGCGGATTTTCAGGGTCGTTTGTGCAGGTGAAGCAGGGGCAGAAGGGGACCAGGTACTCGGTGCATGGAGGCCTAGGCGGTACAGCCAGGCTTCCTTACAGCTCCCTTCCCCGGCCCCCCTGTGCATGCCGCTCACCCTCTATCCCACGCACAAGGGCGGAGGATTAAATATCAACCAGCACTTTTTGCTTCGTAAGCTGTTATCTCCAGATACTTTCCCCTGGATTAACGCACCACCCTGGATTTACAGCCCTGCCAGGTCACCGTGGTCCTCGCCACGGGCCCTATCAGACGTCCTTTCGGTGGGGCACGCACGACTGGCGGAGGCCGGGCAGCAAAGCATTTTCTGCGGCAGCGCCATCACTTTATAACCCCTTACCCATGAGAATGTAGCTGACTGACTGCGCAAAATCATTCCTTCTCCGACAGGCATTTTACAGCTTTCATTGCATCTGCTTGGGTCGGTCCGTTCCGGTTTCTCTTCAGGATGTTGGAGGTGCGTTGTTGTGCTTGGGTTTTGCTCCGATTTAATTTGATGTGTGTGTTTTTTTTTCCTGTACGCTGCTTTGGGCCTTTGGCACGAGCAGGTTGTAAATAAGTGAACAAAGTGAGAAACGCTTTCTGCTGAGGACCGCAAGGGCCAGGGGTTGCCGCAGCTGTTGCTCCTGCCCCGTGCTCATCCCTAGGCCCTGCCGCTCATCAGAGAGACCCCTTTTGGTTTCTGTCCCTCAGCTGTTCACGTAACGTGAAGCTCTGCTGGGGAAGACTTCAGCAACCCTGGGAAACGTCTTCTCAGTGAAACGGTGCTGGACAGCTGGAATGCCTTCTTGGAGAGGAGATGGTGGAAACAGAAACGAGGGCCGAATGAAAATCTGCGTGGGATAAGCACGGAGGATCCACAGTGTCAGGAGGACGGCGATGAAGTGCGTTGGGGGGGGGGGGGGGGTGAGCTGCTCAGAGCAGCCGTTACAAACCCAAAGCAGCAGTTTTATGACCAGGGGTGCTCTAGATACTTCAAAGATCTGGGGCACAGACCCATTCTCCAGTTCTGGTCTGTGGATAAGCCCTGATCAGGTGGTCCAGGGCGAACCTGACCACCTGATCTTCCCCTCATTTGCATCGATTTGCCACCTCTGTCCCTGAAGCAGCCTCTCCTCTCTCTCTCGTCCCTCTGTTTCTTCTCTTCTAGCATCCCCAGGACAGTGGCAATGAATGATCTAACAATGGATCAATAGAACCAATGACGAGTGATGAATCGACACGAGAATGATGGAGCATAATCTGCATAGATGCATGCCTTCCATTAATTGTGTGCATGCCTGTGTATTACTGGTGCATCGCTCGTTATTCCCAATGTTATGGAAATATTATGAGGCCATCAGTCATCCATTCACTGATCTGTTCTTAAGGTTCTCCCAACAGCTGGCTGAGGGACCCCGATACAGCACAGCAAAGCACAGCGCACAGCCATGTACATACAGCTTTTGGATTACAGTATTATAGACATTTAAACATTGTGTTTAATTCAATGCTGAAAACAAATTGACAATGAATCCTCTGGAAAAAACTGAATTACAATTACAATATAGTAAACCTTTCATATCAAAAAAGCACTTACTGCCAACACTCAAACTGTAACAACCTTACCTATAAAAAAGCAACACTGCAAATATTATAGCAGGCCCCAAAACTCCAATATACCTCCTATAATGAAAAAAGAACAAGCCAAACTGCTGTAGATCCCTACACAGAAAATACACACTAGCAGAATATCTCACTTCAGTCGCACAGGCAGAACACAGACAATCCCTCTCCAAACACAGAATAAGGAGACCATAAAGTATAAACAGAAATGTGCAGACAAAAACTGAACTGGAAACTGAAACAAGTCAGTGCAACAATGGAAAAACAGAAATATCACAAGTCCTCATAAAATATCAAATGATAAAATCAAGAAATATAAAACATTATGATATAAAAATAATAAATATTTCAAAAGCTGATGAAAAGAATATGTATAAAAAAAGTTGAACATTTCCCACATACCACTAAAATATTTCAAAACAGCAAACACATAAAATAACATGCAATAATTAAAACAACTAAAGATTTAAAAATCCCTCACTCTCCATACCTGGGAACCTTTGATTTCCAGTCATCCTGAGATTGTCGTGGATTAATGGGAAGGGTACGGGGACATGCAAGCTTTCTCTTCACTCACATACACTCTGTTAACACATGTTCTTACACATTCTCTCTCTCCCATATGCTCTCTCTCTCACACACACACACACACACAAAACATGTTCTCTCTCCCATATGTTCTCACATGCTCATTCTCTTACACACACAGAAACAAACAGATGCCCCCTCTCTCTCTCCAGAAAATAGAAGCAGGAGCCTCCATCTTTGGCCTGCGAAACATTCACATACAGACACACACACATATGCTCTCCAACAAGCTCTCACATGCTTTCTCTCACATATGTTACAAACACACAGACACACATACACACACACATACTTTCTTTCTCTCCCCACATCATTCAGGCAGCAACAGCTTTTTCTTCTTAGGCCAACACACACCCACACCCACACACACTCTCACACAAAGCTTTCATACATGCTATTGATAAACCCACACACACTCTCTCACAGAGCTCTCATACATGCTATTGAAAAACACACACACACACTCTCAGGGGGTGTCTTCGTCTGTGATGCCGTTGCATCAACCCAAGTATCTTCATCTGTGATGCCCTTGCATCAACCCAAGTGTCTTCGTCTGTGATGCCGTTGCCTTAACCCAAGTGTCTTCGTCTGTGACACCGTTGTATCAACCCAAGTCTCGTCTATGAAGCCGTTGTATCAACCCAAGTCTCGTCCGTGATGCCGTTGCATCAATCATAGTCCTGCCTATGCGTCAAGGCCTCCGTCTGCCCTCAACCTCAGGCCAGGCCTGCTGCTCCATGCTGTTCCACGCAGCAGGTCCGAAAGGGCTCGGAATGGTTGGAGGACCATTCAACTTCCAACATCCTGTATTGTTGGCCATGGGAGCTTGCAGGCCTGGTGGAGGGTCAGACTGTCAGCCATGCTGGAACATGCCGTCAACCCTCGGGTCGGTCCTGGATGCGTCTGGGATCAGGCTGAGGCCCAAGGGCACACTAAACACCCCGAGCGGGGCTCGCCGTAGTGCCCCGTTCACAATACTTGCCTGTTTGTAAACATTTCTCAGTGCAAGACAGTAAATAGGAGTTCACTCAGAGGGTGGCCTGTGGCCTTCAAACTAGTCTGTGTCTGGGTGAAAACTCTGAATCCATACGGCCTATCCTCTATAGACATCCTCAGCAAAAAGTAACAAAATATGACTCCAACAATGATTGGCTGGTCAAAGCATATCTTAGGTAGGGGCCATCATGTTATGGGGGCACCTGGAGGAGAGAGTTTACTATGGGGGGGGTTTCTTTTTTTTGGAGGGTTTCACTGTAAAGGGATTTTGGGTAGGGGTGGGGCATCACTGTGCGATTTTACATTCTTTTTTAAAACATTTTTACTGCAGTGCCACCTCAGTAGGCAGCCCTGGGGGTGGGCAGGGGTCTACCGAGACCCTTGGGGACATTTTGCATTGTCAGTGGTGACGTTTTTTTCTGGAGGCCTGCCTCTTTAACAAGCCTGCCGGGGACATCAGGATGCATGCGGGTATCCCAAAGCACCTGGGAGCAAATAACTACACCTCTCTGAAATGTGATAACGTGATGGGGCCGAATGTTTCCAACAACAGCTGCGTTAGGCAATTTTATGCATGCACAGAGGGGGAAAAAACCCACACCTGATAAATGCTGTTTAGCACACGTTATAGACATAACACAGCTTAGTAAATCTAGGCGTAGTGGAGGTTAAAGTGATTTGTGCAAGGTCTCAGGCAGCGGGATTTGAACCCTGGCTTATCTGGTTCACAGCCTACTCCTTTACACCTCTTCTAAATGCCCCTGCAATCAATTTGCCCCCTTCTCACCATGTTTAAACGGTGCCAAACAAGAGCAGATTGCCCTTCATCCATATTATTCATTTCTAAGTATTCACTCATTTGTACCTCCTGATCGATTCATCCCTTAGGTAAAGAATGTTTTCTGGCTCTTAGGAGAACATCCCTGCAATTTCAGCCGTATGGGGGCCTGATTTGACCAGGCCACGCTCCGCTATCAAAAGCGTTCCCATAGAGACAGATCTAATAAGAGTAAATCTCTCCTAGAATGAATCCCACGTGGGTTGGAATGGAAATGATAGGGTCTACGAGTAAGGGGCAGAACCCTCCAGACATCATCGGACACCCCTAGGGGACTTATCAGGTGTTTCAGTTTCCCTACCCTAGACAAATTGTCCAGCAAAGGTTTAATTGTCAAATTGAATTCTTCCCCCACACACCAATAATGCTGTAGCAAAGGGCCCAAGACGTTCTGTGCCCCTGAGAAAAGGACCCTTGAACAACATTTGGCGCCTACAAATTTAGAGTGGTAAACAAAGCTCCTTCAATATTCACCTTCATAAAAATAAATCTGCCCTTCCATCTCTCTCTTAACGTCAACCTTTTATGGAAAAATACCCCCACCCCACAACACTTATTTCTAATACAATAAGATGCTAAAGCACTCTGGGTATTACCTGTCATCTACTTTCTTTCATTTGTGTCTGCAGTTAATATAATGCACTCCTTAAAGAACAGCTGCCACTTCATAGGTGTGTTCAGTCCCCTAATACTAAAGGGTACTAGAGTTTCCCCCAACATTTTTCAAGAAAAACACCCCCAAAACTCAGGAATATCTCCCCCCGACCCTTCCCTTATAATCCCCCTTGGCCATTTTCCAAATAATGGATGATGATGACCCCCTTCCTCCATCACGATTACAATCCCTTCCCCGACTTAATAACCCCCCCCAACCCATATCCACCAGAACTTGCCCTCTGCCTAGCCCCCTCCACCTTCCTTCCCTCTTTCTCAGGTACCCTCAGTGCCGGCAGATATTCCCTATCAAGGAACATCACAGACCAGATAATTCAGCAACATAGGAAATCCACAATAAGCACAAACAACAGCACTTGGCTGAAGGCAAAAGCATAGACACACACACACACACTCATACACACATACACACACACACACTCACACACACATACACACACACACACACTCACACACACACACACACACACACACACTTTCATGCACACACTCACACACACACGTTGAAGTAGCGAGTCAGGTCAAGATCAAAATGCAGCAAATCTTCCAAGAACGAGGAACCCCGGAGTTCAGTGTCCCCTAGCTCATTTGGTGCTCCAATCTCCGAAATGCGGTGTGAATCCTTGATGCAACCTGCCATATTGCCAAGGCCTTCAGATCTTGCTAACACACGAGTTTCCCGCCGGCACTCCCTTCCACCTTGAGGTCTCCTCCTCTGACCCATTCAGATTACCAGGTAACGGTGTCATGGATTTCAATGCACACTGTGCTTCATCTATTGGGTTTTGTTTTACACTATTAAGTTTAAATCATTTACTATGAACTGAAATAACTTCCAAGATTACTTGTGCAATGCACCCTTACACTAAGAAAATGAACATAATACACAAACTGCAGGAAGTCAAATACAAGTCCCCATTATTAGGGGCAGAGCTAAAACAACAGAAAGTTCTTTTTCACTCAACGCACAATTAAGCTCTGGAATTTGTTGCCAGAGGATGTGGTTAGTGCAGTTAGTGTAGCTGGGTTCAGAAAAGGATTGGATAAGTTCTTGGAGGAGAAGTCCATTACCTGCTATTAATTAAGTTGATTTAGAAAATAGCCACTGCCATTAGCAATGGTAACATGGAATAGACTTAGTGTTTGGGTACTTGCCAGATTCTTATGGCCTGGATTGGCCACTGTTGGAAACAGGATGCTGGGCTTGATGGACTCTTGGTCTGACCCAGTATGGCAGGTTCTTATGTTCTTATGTAGAGCAAGAAACAACGGAAAGACAATTGCCCAGCTGTTGAAGATGTTTCTTCATGAATTCATATGAGACCCACTTGTCTCAGCAAATAATTCCTTGTAGAAACATATTTTACACTGTTTTATCAGGTAAAAAGGTTTCCAAATGCACTGGATCTGTGAAAATAAACGTATTCTTCTGGTACACTAACACACCTACAAAAAAATCTGAGAAAGAAAGATGCCCCAGTGCAATCACTCTGTTTCATCCTCAAAATTTGTTTCCTTCAAAGTTGCATTATACGCAATGCACTTGGGAAAATGTAAAATGTGCACCTTTTTACCAGAAAATAAGAAATCCTTATTGAAAAAAAAATGTTTCTGTAATACTGAATCTTTATCGGTTTCTGCACAGAAAGATAATAACAAAGTGGCTTTTACAGGTAATGTTGTCAAGGGAAGCTTCTAAGAAATCAGACAGTTCAAATCTTTCTTCCTAAAACATTCAGGCCTACCCTTTTTGGCATCACCTGCACCTTGGCCTTGGAAATATATAAAAGATTTTTGACAATAAAGGGATCTTATCCTCTGAAAAATGTAATGTATTTTTTTTAAACAATTCTTGTGCAGAAAGAAAATGAGACATAGGAAAATTCAGAAATAGCAAATTATTTACCATCCTACTATTCTCTAAGAACTCAAGTTGTCTATGAATAATCACACTATCCTTAATAAAATTATTCACTTTGATGGATAATCCGGATACTTTATCTTCAATAATATTAAAATGTAAACCTTGCTCTTCAAATTTTGAGCAAGCCTCCTCAGTGAATTTATATAGTCAATGTTTTTTTCAGTTGTGGTAACAACTTTTCATGTGTCTAGGAGAGTTACCTTACCCTTATCTTCCTCTCCCTCAGATAATGGCCCCAGAAGGGGGAACAAGACGTGGAATAGGAAACCCTTTCCTGTATGATAGAAGCCAGTCACACGAAACCAGGATTTGAACGCAAGCCTGCAGCTGTGCACACAGATTATACCATAGGGCATGCCTGAGCAACACCAAGATGGCCTCCTCAGCCACGTGATGACTTTGGCACCTTCATATGAAACTCTGAATCACACGGAGGAGAAGAAACTGCAGTCTTGTTGTTCCCAATCAGGCATCTGTCTACCCCTCCCCATGTGCTAGTACACCCCGGACATATTTATTTATTTAGGTCATTTTATACACCGCTATCTACAATAGTGCACAAAGTGGTTTACAGAGTTCACAGGCATAATTAAAAAATAAAAACATTCCTTTTTTAAACAAACATACAAAGATTGCCTTTAATTCGCTAATTCCAAGCATTCAGCATTTACAATGTAGATTTGATTGCTGCTAGTTTAAGGAGAAACTATAAGCACAGGTCCTAGGAACTTGTATAAAAGCAGGGTAACTGCTTATGCTTAGATGTTAATACCGAAAGCTTGTTTAAATAAGTAAGTCTTAAGATCCCTCTTAAATGACTTTACATAAGTGATCATACGTAAACTGTCTGGAAGTGCTTGCCAAATTTTGGGGCCAGCCACTGAGAAAGCACAGTTCCTCATTAAGTCAAGTCTTGCTATCTTCAAGGTTGGGATATCAAGCGAGTTTTTATTTGCAGAGCATAGCTGACGAGGTGGATTATAAATACACAATGAAGAACTCAGCCAAGCATTGTAGTCCTTGTTTAGCAAGTTAAAGATCATGTGTACATGAAAACTTTTTATCTAGCCATGAAGCCAGCTATGAAGCGGATATTGTTCAGCAAATGTCTGCTAATGAATCCCAGTACCAACAGTGAGAATATTTATATACATCTGGACTCAGAAGACTTCATCAGTATCCCACTAATCCTGTATCTACAGATGGTGGTGACATCCAATCAAGATCAACGTTGGATCCTATGGAATTGAATATACCATGAAATTCCGAGCAGAGACTCTGAAGTATACAGACTGGAAGTCTTCCCCAGAACTTACAGATTTGTGACTGCCTTGCCAAAAGAACATGGAATTCTTGCAGTTTACCACACCCATGAACTAGCAAGCTTAAGACTATGTTCCTTGCTCGGCATAGCCTGCTCTGTTAACCTTAGAGTAGCTGCTGTCACACTTGCCAACTTTACCTCTGCTGGATCTTCGGCAAGCTAAGTTCTTCTTTAGCCTTTTCCTGCTGATGCACCTCACAGAGACACCTGTGAGACCTCTGGATTGATTCTGTTTTCCTTGAGACTGTGGTAGCCTGTCATTTGTCTGCTGGGGTGTTGCTGGACCCCCCTGCTCTATCAGACAGGTCCTGGATTTCTGCAGGAGTGTGTAACCTCTCCTGCTTTCAACCTCTCCACCAGCAGGAGTCTTCATGGAGATACCCTTGTTATTGCTCTAGCCACCATCTCCATGGGCCCATGACTTAGCAGGGCCAGCCTTATTTAGCCCTGCCTCTGTCACAACTCAGTGTCATCAAGTCTATTCAGCTCTTTGCTTGTCTCTGCTCTGCCTTGCCTTGCCCTGTGGCCTTTAGGCCTTCTAGTTCTGCTTTGCCATGCCCTGTGGCCTTAGGTTCTTCTAGCTCCTGCCTTGCCTTACCTGTCTTGCTTCTGTCCTTGACTTGAAGCCCTTGGGCTTTCTAGCCTTGCTTTATTATGCCTTGTGACCTTCGGCCTTCTTTGTTCTATGTCCTGTCTTGTCCTTGTCCTGTTCTTGCCTTGTCCTGTCTAGTCTCAGGCCCTGTGCCCTTGTCTAGTCTCAAGTCTTGCCTTTGTGTCCAGTCCCTGCCCTTGTCTCCAGCCCCAGGCCTAGCCCTTGTCTCCAGTACCAGAGTGGGCCTTCAGTACCAGCCTGTGCTTCTGGTTCCAGCCCCAGCTTCCAGACTCAGCTTGTCTCTAATACAGCCTAAGTCCTGCTGGCCACTAGAACCCAAGGGTTCAACCTGCGGGGGTGAAAGCAGGTTCAGACGGAAGACTTTGCTCTGCCCTGCCTAGAAGTCCTGTGTTGCCCCATGGGGGTCCCTCAGTCCTAGCTGGACCCCCAATTATGTTAGAATGACAAGGTCATACAAACCCCACAGGAATGGGCCCAGGAATCCCTGTCAGCTGCTAAGCCAAGTAAAAATTCTTCTAATTCTATGGTAACCTCAGCTCTCTACTGGGTCTGCAATAAATGCCAGAGCCATAGTCCCCCAGGATTCACAAAGTGTTGTGTGTGTGTAAATCCCCTACTCTTGGCCTATGGTAGTGCAAGGGGTGCAAATAAGTGAACCTCATAGCTGTAGGGGCTTGTTTCAGCTGTAATACACTTAAATTAATTTCTGACAACATGCTGCTGCTCCGAAAGCTCCGGCTCCTAGAGCACTTCCTTACATTTTTTGCTACTGGGAATGTAGTGGGTGTCAATGCATGACCCCACCATTTGAACCAATGTGTCGTTATTGCAATCTTCCTAATCATGGATAGAGGGTGTGTGAGCCCTTAGTGCTGCTGCGTAGCTGACACAGCCTCAAAGGCAAATCCCTGAAGCTTATGCTGGCAGTTGGCAAACAGACTTGAGAAAGGGCCAG
Source organism: Rhinatrema bivittatum (assembly GCF_901001135.1). NCBI lineage: Eukaryota > Metazoa > Chordata > Amphibia > Gymnophiona > Rhinatrematidae > Rhinatrema > Rhinatrema bivittatum. The sequence continues at coordinate 125,193 of NW_021820732.1, read as the reverse complement.
ACTGGAGCTTCACCCTTACCAGCCACCTCCTCCACAGGACAGGTTGAGCCCTTGGATTCTGGCAGCCAGCAGGACTTAGGCGGGGCCCTGGGACAGAAGTGGTAGTGAGAGTCCAGAAACACACTAGAGGTAGAGTGGAGAGCAGGGTTACGGAAGTCAGAGGAGAGCCAAGGTCAGGGCAGGTGGAGAGCAAGAATAGTCGGGTCTAGGCAAGGGATCAGGCCCAGGTGGCAGGCGATCGTGGTTGGGTCCAAGCAGGAGGTCTAGATCTGGAGCAACAAGACAAGGAAGGGCGTGGACACACACAAGACACGGACGAAGACAACAAAGAAGACAAGCTGAACAGACTGGCTGAAAGGCGAGATTGGACAAGACTGGACTGGAAAGCAAGGTAGGGCTGAATGAGGCTGGACTAGAAGACAAGCCAAGACTGGGCACGGAAGCAGAAAGCAGGAGAAACAACACGCATGGCAGAGGACATAAGAGACCCGTTGAAGCACCGGACTGAAGCGCAGCTGGGGGTTTAGATTCCCAGCCGTGTTGATGTCATCACCGGGGCGCTGGGTTGAGGTTTCCTGCCGCGGGGGCCTTGTTAACATGGCACGCGGCGTGTACGCATTCTTAGGGGGACCGGCGTCTGGAGGAACAGCATGATGGCGTCCACGCCATTGAAGAGAACGTGGATTGCTGGCATCAGGGGTGAGTGCGGCGGCCTGCGGGCACCCCCTGCAGGCTGCCAAATGTAACACCAGTTTGGGAAATGTGAGAAATGCTATATAGGAAAAAATAGCCGCTTTGAATTAACCTGTTTTCACTGTGCTGTTCCCAGATCAGCCTCCCTACAGCTCACAGTCCATTTTAAAGGCAATCTGTCTTAGCAGAAGCCAGTGAGGGAGAAACTCCTGCAATCAGGTTGTAAATGTACTTATCTTAGAGGATTCCCGTACTCCTGTTGCCATTATAAGCAAGGGTACAGCCTCGCAAGTAAAACCTGTTTCCATCTTGGCTTCAGTTAACCTGAATTCACAGACATCTCTAGATTGCATTGAAGTTAATCTGCAGCACCAGACACTGGAAAAAGAAAAAGCATTTTAATCAGGCTTCAGAGGAGATACCTGCCTTGATAAATAACTCTTGCATTTATCACTGACCCCGGTCTGACACTTGATGCTGCCAGGCTGGTTGTTGTCACACCTGTTCCCTGATAAAGCTGCCTGCATTTCATCTCCAGCCCAAGGTTAACTTAAATTTAAAATCAGTACCGGCAAAAGGGAATCTCTCTGAACCCAGCTCAGCTACCTGGGTGTCCTCTACTCAGCTAAGCCCCGAATCCTGAATATCCAGCTGCAATTAATCAGATGTTGATAAGACCAACCCGAGGCTAAAACGGAGAGCAGCCTGCACATTGTCCACAATCAGTCTGGGCAATTTGGCTCTAATCAAACCGGGGTTTTATTTATGATTCCCTGAAGACCAGTGGAAGCCATTCCCCACTCTGATTCTGTAGCTGTCTCTCAGCCGGCCAGGGTGATTACTCGCTCAGAGCCTATTCTTGAAACAGACCTTGTCATTAATCTCACTAAACAGAACCTAATGCCCGAGCCCAGCCCAGATCTCCTGCCTCACTCTCCTGCAACAAAATCTTCACCTGAAGAGGATCGGGTACTCCAAACCCAGAGACTTCCCCTACTTTCTGAGAAGAAAGTCAACCGTGTGCTGGGGCTTTGTTTCGGATCCTGCTCCGCGGTTGCCTCAGCACCTCCTAAGCTCCTGGCCAAGACTACCTCTGCTGCATAACTAGAGACCTCAGCCCAGGATGTGGTTACTGCATGTGCGAAGACTCCAAGCCAAGTGGCCTCCAGCCCAGCAATCCAGTCCAGGATGTGACAGTACTTCTTAAGACTCCAGCCAGAGCTTTCTCAGAAACCCTTCCAGGAATGTCAGCCCAAACCACCCTGGCAGTCTCTGGGTCCCTGCCTCAGACGGCGTTCATGGGCTCCAGGGTCTTGCTCATTCAGAATTTGCCTGCGTTTTTCTAGCCATGGAGGGATGGCGCCACACTCTTGACGTCTTTGCAGCCAGAGAACCCAGTTCCTGCAGCATCTCCACTCCAGGAGGAGCCCGGCCCAGCTGATCTGCTCTGGGAGGCTCCTTGCTTGGTCCTGCTTAGCCTTGCTGTGCCCTGAGGCCTATAGGCATTCTGCTTTCCGGCCTTCGGGCCTTTTTTTTGTTCTCTAACCTGACTTGTTCTTGTCTAGTCCTTGCCTTGCCTTGTCCTGTCCAGTCCCAGGCCCTATGCCCTTGTCTGCAGTCCCAGGCCTGGCCCTTGTATCCAGTTCCATCCTCAGCTTCCAGACTCAGCTTATCTCCAGCTCAGCCTAAGTCCTGCTGGCCACTAGAACCCAAGGGCTCAACCTGAGGGGGAGGTGGCTTGTTCGGGTAGAAGACCTTGCTCTGCCCTGCCTAGAAGTCCTGTGCTGCCCCTGTGTGGGTTCCCCATTTCTAGCCAGACCTCCAGTTATGACAAAGTGTGACCCACCATTGGTTAAGGGTGAGATAAAACTGGCTTAATTAATTTTTCAGCTGGATTAATTAGTTTGGCATCACATAAGACGTGGTGAAGACTAAAACTGTGAAGGATTTCAAAGGGGCATGGGATAAACACTGTGGATCCCTATAGGCTAGAGGATGGGAATAAAAAAAAAAAAGCTTGGGAGTAACCTGCACAGAGCGGCAGTTATTACCTTGGGAAGCTTGCTGGGCAGACTAGATGGACCTTTTTGGTCTTTTTCTGCTGTCATTACTATGTAATAAATGCCATACTGGGTCAGACCAAGGGTCCATCAAGCCCAGCATCCTGTTTCCAACAGTGGCCAATCCAAGTCACAAGTACCTGGCAAGTACCCAAACATTAGATAGATCACAAGCTACTATTGCTTATTAATTATCGAAATAGCAGTTTATGGATTTAACCTCTAGGAACTTATCCAAACCTTTTTTAAACCCAGTTACACTAACTGCTGAGACCACATCCCCTGGCAGTGAATTCCAGAGTTTAGCTATGTGCTGAGTGAAAATGAATTTTCTTCGATTTGTTTTACATGAGCTACTTGCTAAATTCATGGAGTGCCCCCTGGTCCTTCTATTATCTGAAAGAGTAAAAAACTGATTTACATTAACTTGTTCAAATCCTTTCATGATTTTGTACACTTCTATCATATCCCCCTCAGTTGTCTCTTCTCCAAACTGAACAGCCCTAAATTCTTTAGCCATTCCTCATAGGGCACTCTATGTGAGTATCACTTACATTACTAGGGTCTAGAGGGATATATGCACTGCTCTATACACCCAATACAAACCAAGAGTTGATAGACTACACTGCTAGGCCTACTTGCCATGGACTATCCTCACTGACCTCTCACCCTCTCTGGTGCTTTGGTGTGCCACTCATGCCATTTCAAAGTGGCACAAGAGGGAAATGATATGTGTGCCTGAGTCTGAGGCCAACATGGAGACTATGATTCACCCAGAATCCTCTGCTGCTTTGGCCTGCTTGCAGTTTTGGCCATGGGAACCTTAAATGCCCTATTGACTCTAATTTGGAGAAATTGCAGGAGGCATCTGGACAGCAGCAGAAGCTGTCAAAAACCTATGATGGAAGATCATGGGGTCACAGAAAAGCAGAAGGAAAAGGTCAGAATTTCACAGGCTAACGTTTCAACTAAAGTGGCACCAGCGAAACCAGTAGGTCCCAATTTGGGAGGAGGGTCAGGGTAAGATAGGTTTAATTCATCTCGTTTCGACATAAGAAACTGTGTACTGATACTCCCAAAGGTTCATGCAATTTAGGGATTGAGACTGTCTATGTTATCTATAAAAAGAAGACTTTACTAATGTATGGAGAGAGAGAGTAGTGCTTCTACTGAGCATCCAGACAGATAGAACTGCTGTGACTCTGTACCTCCCAAGGGTACCTGCATTGCTTATTGATATGCAGTAAAAAATTAAATTTTCTTTCTACTAAATTTGGTATGGTACCCTTGTGTTCATGAAGAAACGCCTTTAAGCGTGATTTAGCGCTTACCAGCAGCTGTTCCATACCCCTTTATCATTTTGGTCGCCCTTCTCTGTACCTTCTCCATCGCAATTATATCTTTTTTGAGATGCGGCGACCAGAATTGCACACAGTATTCAAGGTGCGGTCTCACAATGGAGTGATACAGAGGCATTATGACATTTTCCGTTTTATTCACCATTCCCTTTCTAATAATTTCCAACATTCTGTTTGCTTTTTTGACTGCCGCAGCACACTGAGCCGACGATTTCAATGTGTTATCCACTATGACACCTAGATCTCTTTCCTGGGTGGTATCTCCTAATATGGAACCCAACATTGTGTAACTATAGCATGGGTTATTTTTCTCTATATGCATTAGGGATGTGAATCGTTTTTTGACGATTTAAAATATTGTCCGATATATTTGAAATCGTCAAAAATCGTTAGGGCCACGATACAATACCAATTCCCCCGATTTATCGTCAAAAAATCGTAAATCGGGGGAAGGGGGAGGGCAGGAAAACCGGCACACTAAAACACCCTAAAACCCACCCCTGACCCTTTAAATTAAATCCCCCACCCTCCTGAACCCCCCCCAAATGCCTTAAATTACCTGGGGGTCCAGCAGCGGTCCGTAGCTAAATCGGGGGAAGGGGGAGGGCAGGAAAACCGGCACACTAAAACACCCTAAAACCCACCCCCGACCCTTTAAATTAAATCCCCCACCCTCCCGAACCCCCCCCAAATGCCTTAAATTACCTGGGGGTCCAGCGGCGGTCCGGAATGGTCTCCTGCAATTGAATCGTGTTGTCTTCAGCCGGCGCCATTCTGCGCCACCATTTTGCAAAATGGTGGCGCAAAATGGCGGCGGCCATAGACCAACACGATTCGACTGCAGGAGGTCGTTCCGGACCCCCGCTGGACTTTTGGCAAGTCTTGTGGGGGTCAGGAGGCCCCCCCAAGCTGGCCAAAAGTCCCTGGGGGTCCAGCGGGGGTCCGGGAGCGATTTCCTGCCGCGAATCGTTTTCCGTACGGAAAATGGCGCCGGCAGGAGATCGACTGCAGGAGGTCGTTCAGTGGGGGTTCCGGACCCCATATACAGCAATGAAGCAAGAGACCCCCGCAGTGGAAATCATTACAAGGGACACGCTCATTCTTAAAAGGACGGCAGGCTTCAGTAAATGAAGCAAGAATCAGAGTGGAGGATGGGAACGCCAGCTCAGCTAACTAGTAGGGTATGTCCAGCGGCACGGTCTTAAGGTTAGCTGGTTATATCTGACTTAACTTGTGCGGCTACCTCCTCGGAACATCACTTGCCTGCCCACAGAACACCCCCTTCTTATCCGGCTTAATTATGGCCGGGTAACGAGTTAGGATTCAGCTGGAGCAGGGCTAAACGTAGCCGGGTAAGCCATTTAGATGGATAAACTATTACGTTATCTGTCTAAATGGCTTTTGAATATGGACCTCTGAATATTTCCAATTTATGAGTTTTCCCAACAAAAAGGCCCCTGTGCTCTGTCTTTAGCCATAATGTGTTCTTTAACAGGGTAATCCTCAAACCAGGCAATTATATTCCCGAGGCACATTCCTCCACTGGGGACTTAGAGCCCTATGCGCTCTTTTGATTTTAACTGGCTTGGCGCTCATTTGCTCTGAGGTAGGAGCCGTTTTATCCTGCTTCCCGCTCTCCACAAGCGTTTGACCAATTTTTTTGGACTACCCCAAGGTAATCCTCTTCCTCACTAGTTTCTGGCAGCCCTCTGATTTGGATGTTTTTATGCCTTGTACGGTTTTTGAAGGTCCTTCAATTTATCCAGAATTTCCGCATGGCTCGCTTCCGGCTCCTTAGCAATTCCCTGCATTTCTGTTATCTGCTCCAGCTCTTCAGTTCTGTTACCAATCTCATTCACCTCAGTTTGCTCTTCCACAATGGCATCCAAGATTTCACCCTTCACTGATGCCTTTTTTTTCAGTCCTTAAAGCTCTGCATGGGTTACCCCTTTCACCTCTCTCTCCACCATGCTGCTTTCTTCACCCTCCACATCTGAACCTCAAGAGGCCCTGTTCCCGCACGCCATCAGCTCCGGCCATGCACTTGGAGGAGAACTCCCCCCCCGTGCCAAAGGAACTCTTGATCAAAATAACCGGCAGTTTTCCATCTGCTCGTCAGTCCTTTCCGATCCGTTGGGTCGAACACTAACACTGAGAGGATTTGATAGCCTGAGAACTGCAAATAATTGCTAAAACAAATCTCATCTAGTCAGCACCCTCCATCTCTGCCACCATTTTGCTCTGTGACATCACTTCTCCCTATGGTAAGGATGATTTTTGTCTGTTGCGTGGCTGCTCTCGCTATGGTTTTCATTTCGGATCTTCTCGCTGTGGTCCCTGAATTTGGGCACCACCAACACACGTTGGTCATCTTGGCTTTCCACGGGACAATGTTTAATGATCATTTTGCCATCTTCACTGGTGCACATGGTCCTACCTGCACTTGCCTCTCCCCTTGAGCTGTTAGGTGTGTTTTATGGGGGACGTGAGGTGGTGCGCCAGCCCTGGTTACATGAAATCCTGTAGAAGGATTGGCTAACCAGCTCCAGTCCCTCCTAGCCCCAACAAAGTTAACCATGCCAGACGCTGTCACGCGGGCGTCACCCTGCCACCCAGCTGTGAGAGTGGAACAGATAAGTTATCCCCCTCTCTGTTTCGTAAGGGAACTGCGGCACTGCACATCCTCTGCTGGGGGTGGGTGGTAATAAAGGGCGTTTCTAAGAGTATTTGACAGCTGGTCTTAACCAGGAGAACTGAGCGCGCAGTTAAAACCGACTAATCCTGCATCTTCCTAAGTAATTGCGATCCCGTATCTTCCTAAGTAAACTGCGATCTGTACAGAAACCACACAGGCAGAATTTTGCAATGCACGGATCTGACGTGTTGGCAGAGCCCGCGTACTAACGCGAGGATGGGGAGTCAGGGGCACTGCACAGGTTCCCTGGGTGCAACACTCCCCCCGCCTCACTCCTTTACCGCCCCGGTCCTGCTATCACAGTTGCCAAGTAACGGTGTAACTTCACTTTACTGACACTGCTCCATAACCAGCTCTGCACAAATTGATTGCACGAGTCTTTAACAGTGCAGGGGAGAACAGAAAAATCCGGGAGCTGTTGCTTGCAGCTCCTTCTATTTTAAGCTTTGAGTTTTCTAGACTGAGCGCTGCTGGGAGGAGGCAGATGGACAAAAGTCAAAATAGAAATCCCGTTTTTTTCCCCCCACCCACAGAGCGAGTACAAAAGGGCAGTAGCAATGCAAGCTACACACACACACACACCCACACACACACCCACATACACACACGCTGTCCAAGTACAGCATGGACAGCAGCAGTCTCACACACACACACAGCACAAAAGAGGTACAGCACAGGCAGGAGCAGTACAAGCTTCGCACACACACACACACATATCCACTCTGCCCAACTACAAAACTGGTACAGCATGGACAGCAGCAGTGTAAGCTTCACACACAAATGCTGCCCTAGCACAGCATAGAAAGCAACAGTGCACACACACACACATACACACATACACACACACACACACAAAGAGGTACAGCACAGGCAGGAACAGTACAAGCTTCACATACACACACTGACATGACAGAGACATTTAAATATCTTAAAGGTTCAAACCTTTTCCAGTGGAAAAGAAGTTCTAGAACTTGGGGTCATGATAGGGATCTCCAAGGGGCTAAGTTCAGACGATACCTTTTCACAGAAAGGGGGGTGGATGCCAGTGCAGGTGGGGTAGACAAGAACAGTAACAGAATTCAGAAAGCATGGGATGCACACACAGGATCGCTAGCTTATTTATTTACTTACTTGATTTATATTCCACTTTTCAGGCACGTCAGAGCGGATTACGTTCAGGTCCTCTAGGTGTTACCCTGTCCCATCATGAAGATGGGCAAGAGGCACTGGATAACCTGCATGGAGCATGTGCTTCCAAGAATGAGGTCCTGTGAATAGTTTTTGTTTTAAAATGCGACATGTGTTTGGTTTAAATGTTTTGTGACGTAGGGGAAACGGTTTTGAATGTTAATTTTCGGAAGTCGCTGTGAGCAGCCATAGAGGCTGGCATGTGCAGGTTATAAGTAAAGGAAGGATTGGGGATAACCTGCATGGAGTGGCAGCAGCAGCCCTGAAGCAGCAGTGGCTCTGCCTCTTGCTTGCTAGAAGGGATTCGGGGAACCTGCACAGAGTGTCGGTTACAGTCTGTCATAGAGTATATGCCTGGAAAAGGCCCCAGGCTACCCAAGCCCGGCAATACAACCAGTCCGCTGTTCATCGGGTCTTCCAGCCGGGAGACCGCGTACTAGTGTTACTACCGACTTCAGAAAGTAAATTGCTGCCCCGTTGGCAAGGTCCGTATGAGGTACTGGAGAAGATGGGCCCGGTGGATTATAAAGTGGCCCAATCCGACAAACGGAAGAAGGCCCAGATCTTCCACGTGAATCTATTAAAAAAATGGGTTGCTCCGACTTGCAGTCTGGTCCAAGAAGAAGACTTTGGTCCAGACGTTTCACAAACTTCCGGGCCCCAGATGATCCCATATGGGGACCAACTCTCCACAACACAGAAAGTGGACCTAGATAAACTGGTGACTCGGAATAAAGATGGCTTCTCGACTATGCCCGGAAATACTCACTTAGCATGTCACGACATTATTATAAACCCAGGAGTAATAATTAAACAACGGCCCTACCGGATTCCCGAAGCCAGGAGGCAGGTTGTAGAAGCTGAGGTGAAAGAAATGCTTCGACTCGGGGGTCATAGAGGAATCCAATAGTGATTGGTCCTCGCCCATTGTACTGGTACCTAAACCAGATGGTAGTATCCGGTTCTGTATTGACTTCCGGAAGGTCAATGAGGCTTCAAAGCTGGACACATACCCAATGCCCCGCGAGGATGAACTCATTGAATGCTTGGGAACTGCCCAGTGCTGGATTTGACAAAGGGATACTGGCAAGTTCCCATGGCACCAACTGCGAAGGAGAAGACGGCTTTCTCAACACCAGAAAGACACTTCCAGTTTATGGTTCTGCCGTTCGGACTTCATGGGGCTCCGGCTACCTTCCAGCACTTGGTAGACCACTTGCTACACCCACATCAGGGTTATGCAGCGGCCTATCTGGACGACATCGTCATTTACAGTGGATACTGGGAGACACACAAGGCAATTACAGGCAGTACTTACAAGTCTACGAAAGGCTGGACTGACAGCCAACCCCAAGAAATTTAAATTAGGGGGTCAAGAAGTACAATATCTGGGATACTCCCTTGGGAGAGGAAAAGCCTACCCGCAGGCGTGGAAAATAGAAGCAATTACCTGAGTCCAGGTTCCACAGACAAAGAGTAAGGTGAGAGCCTTTTTAGGTCTCATTGGTTACTATCGACAGTTCATACCAAACTTTTCAGACTAAGCAGAGCCCCTCACATGCCTATTACAGAAGAAAGCCCCAGAGAAGGTTAGATGGTCTGCAGAGGCGGAGGAATCCTTCCAGGGTTTAAAGAAAGACATATGCTCGGAACCTGTTCTGCTAAGTCTGGACTTTACTAAGCCCTTTATAGTACAGACAGACGCATCAGAGGTGGGGCTAGGAGCCATCCTCACACAAGAGAAAGAAGACGAAGAACATCCAGTAGCCTTCATTAGCAGGAAGCTACTACCCCGAGAAAGACACTATTCAACGATAGAAAAAAAGAGGCCTTAGCTGTCAAATGGCCCTTGGAGGCTTTTCGTTATTATCTACTGGGCCGCCAGTTCACGCTGGTAACAGATCACCAACCCCTTGTCTGGGTCTCTCGGAATAAGGAATCCAATGGACGAGTAATGAGGTGCTTTTTGGCATTCCAACCATTTGACTTTAAAGTTCGACACAGAGCAGGGAAGGCGAATATAAATGCAGACTTCCTTTCTAGGGAAGTCTCCCTTGTACAGGCAGGCACTCAACTAAGAAAGATTGAGCTGAGGGGGAGGGAATGTGATAGAATATATGATAGAAAGCCTTAGACTGCCTTAACAGACCGGCTCCAGCTATCTGGCCCGGTCCACCTTAAGACAGACAGGAAAGGGATCCTCGGGTGGGGGCGTTTCCCTGAGGTAAGGGATACAAAGGTGAGGCCCTGAGAGAGTTAGACAGGCCCCAGAAAGGAGAAGGAAGCTGCAATCCAATGCTGTGTTTGTTCTGGACATTTTTCTTTGCATGTCAGTCTGCTGAGGTAAGCAGCCATTTTGTTATGTGATTTTGAAAATAAACTGATGAAAAGCAGACCATTCTCCAGCCTGGTCTGATCTGCGGCCTACCCCAGCCATAGACCGCTCCAAGGGCATCACACAGTCCTAGACAGCAATGTCATTGAACTGGGTCTCCAGGAAGGCTGGGGGGACCTGCTCGGAGGGACCATGGATATACCCAATGAGCATGGGGAGGCTGCATTTGAACATGGAAGGGGCTTACTAGCAGAGATGGTGGAGGCCATCACAGTAACAGATTTTGGGTGTGCCTGGGAGGATATGTAGTAGAAGGATGGGGAGAAGGAGTTGGGTTGCAAGTGGGAACTTGTATGTACATTTACCAAGTGCAAGAACCTCACCAGGGCAAACTGGATGGGCTATTGGGGTCTTAAGGGCCCTGAAGGAAACCTTTTCTCCTGCCAGAAGAACCCCAGGGAGCCCAATGGGTTACATGTTGGCCCAGCAGTTCCCAATGTTGTCCCTTTGTTCGGTGAAGATTTGGAGGTAGGGGCACCCCTTGGTTTAGTTGAGATGTTAAGTTATTGTGCTCAGGGTTGCCAGGGGGGGCTCCATGTTTGCCCCATTGCATGCATGGACATGCAGATCTGATCTCCCAAAACAATGCATGACCGTAAAATCCACGCAAGCATCGGAGAAAAACCATTCACGAAAAATGGAGTCAGTCGCTACCCCCAGCACTGCGATGTGGAGCAGGGACAACCCTGGGGCTTGACCGCTGCTGGACCGTTTTGCTCAGGTTCTGTACAATAAGAACAAAAGCAGGACACTGTCAGATGGGAGGATCGTCACAGTATTCTGCAGCTGGCAGCCAGGACATGCCATCTGAATGCAGAGCAGTGAGCCCTAGTACAGACACAGATCAATAACTAGTGGCGATAACGCCGTGCAGACGGGACTGATGTCAGCGGTCCTATAAGGCATGCAGCAACGTCCTCATTTAATGTAGAATTACAGCTTCTGTTCCTCGGCTGTTCTCCTCACTCTGCTCCTGTCATCGCTCTCAGAAGCCACTCGAACAACAGAATTCATAATCTTAGGGAGCAGAACTTGCTCCAGTGAAACGTTTCCTCTTCCTTGCTGTCAGGCAGCTGCTCACGTTAAACACCACTGAAGGCTGTGACTGACAGACAGACAGAAGCGAACAGGAGAGGCTGTGTAGAGCCTTGCTTCATTCATATTCAGATGCTGAGATCAAAGACTGCAGCACTATTTCCATGTTCTCTCTTCTTGTCATTCAAGCTTATAGCAGCAGTGACTGTAGCTCTCTGTTTACTCTTGTACTGTTTCTTAGACAGGATTCTGGAGGCTGATACTGTATTTAATTGAATTAGTTTCTAATCTGCAATAGGAGTCTATCACCTCTAGGACTGGAGGGATCAGGAGATGGGTGCAGGGATACAGAGCCTGTCACCTCTAGGACTGGAGGGATCAGGGGATGGGTGCAGGGATACAGAGCCTGTCACCTCTAGGACTGGAGGGATCGGGGATGGGAGCAGGGATACAGAGCCTGTCACCTCTAGGACTGGAGTGATCAGGGGATGGGAGCAGGGATACAGAGCCTGTCACCTCTAGGACTGGAGGGATCAGGGGATGGGTGCAGGGATACAGAGCCTGTCACCTCTAGGACTGGAGGGATCGGGGATGGGAGCAGGGATACAGAGCCTGTCACCTCTAGGACTAGAGGGATCAGGGGATGGGAGCAGGGATACAGAGCCTGTCACCTCTAGGACTGGAGGGATCAGGGGATGGGAGCAGGGATACAGAGCCTGTCACCTCTAGGACTGGAGGGATCAGGGGATGGGTGCAGGGATACAGAGCCTGTCACCTCTAGTACTGCAGATATCAGGGGATGGGAGCAGGGATACAGAGCCTGTCACCTCTAGGACTGGAGGGATCAGGGGATGGGAGCAGGGATACAGGGCCTGTCACCTCTAGGACTGGAGGGATCAGGGGACGGGCGCAGGGATACAGAGCCTGTCACCTCTAGGACTGGACGGCTCAGGGGACGGGAGCAGGGATACAGAGCATGTTACCTCTAGGACTGGAGGGATCAGGGGACGGGAGCAGGGATACAGAGCCTGTCACCTCTAGGACTGGAGGGATCAGAGGATGGGAGCAGGGATACAGAGCCTGTCACCTCTAGGACTGGAGGGATCAGGGGATGGGAGCAGGGATACAGAGCCTGTCACCTCTAGGACTGGAGGGATCAGGGGATGGGGGCAGGGATACAGAGCCTGTCACCTCTAGGACTGGAGGGATCAGGGGATGGGAGCAGGGATACAGAGCCTGTCACCTCTAGGACTGGAGGGAGCAGGGGATGGGAGCAGGGATACAGAACCTGTCTCCTCTAGGACTGGAGGGCTCAGGGGATGGGAGCAGGGATACAGAGCCTGTCACCTCTAGGACTGGAGGGATCAGGGGATGGGAGCAGGGATACAGAGCCTGTCACCTCTAGGACTGGAGGGTTCAGGGGATGGGAGCAGGGATACAGAGCCTGTCACCGCTAGGACTGGAGGGATCAGGGGATGGGTGCAGGGATACAGAGCCTGTCACCACTAGGACTGGAGGGATCAGGGGATGGGTGCAGGGATACAGAGCCTGTCACCTCTAGGACTGGAGGGCCCTGGGGGATGGGAGCAGGGATACAGAGCCTGTCACCTCTAGGACTGGAGGGCTCAGGGAATGGGAGCAGGGATACAGAGCGTATCACCTCTAGGACGAGGGATCAGGGATGGTGCAGGGATACAGAGCCTGTCACCTCTAGGACTGGAGGGATCAGGGGATGGGAGCAGGGATACAGAGCCTGTCACCTCTAGGACTGGAGGGATCAGGGGATGGGTGCAGGGATACAGAGCCTGTCACCACTAGGACTGGAGGGATCAGGGGATGGGAGCAGGGATACAGAGCCTGTCACCTCTAGGACTGCAGGGCCCTGGGGGATGCGAGCAGGGATAAAGAGGTGCTTTGCAGTTGTAATTACCCTTTTTTTGATCCGTCTGGCCAAGGCATTATATGCCAAGCAATTCCATTGCTCTTAGTCATTATTACTCCATGAATGCAGCTCCTGAAAGACCCTGGATGATGATGGGAGCAGAGAAACCGAGGCACACTCAGAGCATGACTAATAACTTTTTCTTATTGACACAGTGCCGCAGAGTAGCACTAGGAAGCAGGCATGCTGAGGTAATACTGCTTAATTTGATGCCAACGGTCACTTTACCAGTTTCTCTTAGAGAGTGAGGGTCCAAGTGTTCAAGAGAGATTTTGTTTCTATTAAAAGACTGAAAAACATTTCTCTAAGCTCGGGGAGGCTGAGTCTTTATTACTCTGTCACTTTTTACCTGATTGACTTCAGGCTTGGAACCAGCTTTTTCTCTTCTGTTTCAGTTTTTATTTCAGTATATCCAAGCTGCACACATCCTTCCACAGGCTTCTTCCTTTAACATCCGTAAATAAAGTTCAGCCACTGCTTTAGGGGTAGATATTGAAAGTCTAGCTGGCTAAGTTGCAAGGATATTCAGCAGCACGGCTAGGCCATTGAATATCTGCATACAAGGCGCCGGTAAAGTGCTATCTGGCTAAGTCCAGGCGAGCTAACGAGCAGGTCTAGTTTAACCAGTTAACTTATCCGGCTAAGTCTCATAACATTGGCAGCTTGCACCTTCGTGTCCTCTCACTCCCCTGCCCTTCACCGGACTCCAATAGATTAAACACACATACGCCAAGTTTTGGTGAAAAAACACAGGCCACAGCTTTATTAATTATTAACATAAAACCAAACTTTTGGTACCCGAGTAGTTGTGTGTCTATCAACATTATATGTGAATTCACACATTATATGTGAATTCCGCACCGTCATCCAAGCCACACTCTCTTCTAAATTGGACTATTGCAACTCCCCCTTCCTTGGCCTACCCTACTCCTCCATAAAACCCCTCCAGATGCTGCAAAATGCAGTAGCCAGAACCACCTATCCTCAAGGACCTTCATTGGCTCCCGGTATCATCCCACATACTCTTCAAGGCCCTTACCATTACCCACAAAGCCATCTTCACACACAATTCAGACTGGCTTGATGATCCTCTCCGTCTCTCATGCTCTAATCGCCCTACTAGAACCTCCAACAAAGGGACCCTCCATGTGCCATCCCTAAAGAAGGCACACCTCTCATCCACGAGAGATCAGGCCTTTTCCATTGCCGGCCCTACGCACTGGAACGCACTCCCATCCAACCTCAGGCTAGAATCATGCCCCCTGAAATTCAGATCCCAACTAAAGACTTGGTTATTCAAACAAGCTTACCCTCCGAACAATTAAGAGCTCCCCTGCCCAATCGCGCCCCATGCCCCACAGTCTTCACCCTATCCTTGTACATAGTTATGTTTCCTAATCTTAACTTAATTTAACTTAATTTAATCAATTTAATTTTCTAATTGTTTTAATTGCTTTATTTGCATTGCATTTGTTTTTCCCATGTTGCCTTGTGTGCCCGTTTTTTGCTCCTTTCCATACTTTCCATCGGTTCTATGTACCCCCTTCCCCCTTCCCTGTTCAATGTATTTTACATTCTTTTGTTCCACTGTAAACCGATATGATGTTTCGACTAATATCGGTATAAAAAAAATTCTTAAAATAAATAAATAAAATAACATTATCATACCGGGCTTCGTACAAGCGTCCGCCATTTAAGCCAGTCCGCCACACGATCTTACCAGCCCCCCGCCGTGCCCAAGCCACGGGGCCATTTCTCCGGGCAGCCCACGCCCACCTCTACACACTTTTCCTTCTCCTAGGACCCCAGTTTGTCCACCGTGTCCTCCCGGCCCCTCCTGGCCCACCGACTCGGGTACCCCCGCCACCCCCCGCGCTGCGACATATTATACATGTGCCAACTTCTCTTACTAACACTGGTTCCTGACTATCCATCCCCATTGTCCTTGGTTACCTGTTTCTTCCTTCCCCTCCTTCTTCCCTTTGTTGGGTGGGTGGGAGGAAAACGCGAGCGCCGGCCAGTGAATAGAGACCTGGCCCGGCGTGGTGACGTTGGCACGCATCGACGCACCAATGTGGTGACGTCAGTGCGCATCGATGCGTCTATCCCAATGATGTCACCACGCCGCGCCGGGCTGTCCCTGCCTGCCTCCAGGCAGCCCCCGAAGCCATCGCCAAGGTAAGGAGAGGCGGCAGGGTGGACGTCCTCACTGGCAAGCACCCTGTTAAGGGGGCCCTCCCCGCAGGCGCTTGTCTGTCCTTTAATATCGCTACTTAGCTGATTAAGTTATTTGACTTAAGTAGCGGCGTCCCGATCCACCCATTGCCCACCCCCCAACTCTCTAGCAGCCACTGAATGTAACCAAATATAAGTCCTACTTATCCGGATAAGTCCTGCTTATCTAGAACAAAAGAACATAAGAACATGGCATACTGGGTCAGACCAAAGGTCCATCAAGCCCAGCATCCTGTTTCCAACAGTGGCCAAGCCAAGTCACAAGTACCTGGCAAGATCCCAAGGGATAGACAGAGTCAATGCTGCTTATCCCAGGGATAAGGGGTGGATTTCTGCAACTCCACCTTTATAATGGTTAATGGATTTTTCCTCCAAGAACTTGTCCAAACCTTTTTTTTAAATCAACTACACTAACAGCTTTCACCATATTCTCCAGCAACAAATTCCACAGTTTAATTATGCGTTGAGTAAAAAAATATTTTCTCTTATTAATTTTAAATGTATCACCTAGTAACTTCATTGTGTGTCCCCTAGTCTGTGTTTTCTTTGAAAGAGAAACAACTGATTAACATTTACTCGTTCCATTCCACTCATCTGGTATTTGAATATCCGATTCAAAAAAAAAAATAAAAAATCAAGGATTGAGATAGGGGTCGGTGGATGGGAAAGACAGACACTAGAATTAATTCCTTCTAGCTTACTTATTATCTCAGACACACACAAACTCTAAAGAATATAGCCCACTATTTCACCACTCTTCATTTTTTTAAGTCCTAAGATTTACAAACGCTTACTTACCAATCCTCTTCAACCATGGAATAGACTTAGTTTTTGGGTACTTGCCAGGTTCTTGTAGCCTGGTTTGACCTCTGTTGGAAACAGGATGCTGGGCTTGATGGACCCTTGGTCTGACCCAGTATGGCAGGTTCTTATGTTCTTAACAACTCTATGCAGCCTCAGCTTGTCTGCATCATTGGTGCTTATTGCTGGAAGTGTTGCGACCCCAGTCGCTTACGCAGCGACCAGGGCTCTTACCTTCCCCGCGGGTCTCCTCCCTGCGCCGCGAGCCGCGCGATTCCGGGCCGGCCTGGCCGCATGGCAGCGGCGTCCTCCTCGTGGGGACGCCGGCAAGCCCGAGGATAGCTCCGCCCCCTGCGGGGGAATGTGCGCGCGCGAGGGCTGTCCTTTTGAGCTCCCAGCACCCGGATGTGCCGATCCGCCCTCCTTCTGACGTCAGCCCCGGAGGGGGATTTAAACCCGCAGCTTTCTTCTTTGCTTTGCCTTGCAACGTGGTCACTCCTTGGAGAGAGTTAGTTGCTGCTATCCTGCGTGTCTTGATCCTGGTTTGTCTCACGATTCTGCCTGCCTGCTGCCTGCCTTGATCCTGGTTTGTCTCACGATTCTGCCTGCCTGCTGCCTGCCTTGATCCTGGTTTGTCTCACGATTCTGCCTGCCTGCTGCCTGCCTTGATCCTGGTTTGTTTCACGTCTCTGCCTGTTCACTGCCTGCCTCGACTCTGGCTCGCTTCTTGGAGCCACTACTTGCTGCATACCCAGACTCCGGCACACCTCCTCGTTCCTGTCTTCAGCTACCAGTCCAGACTTCTGTCCGTCCTCGGTTTTCCCTCACGCCAGTGACTCTCCTAAGTCCCAGCGGTCCGGGTCCCTACGGGCTCCTCCTGGGGGGACCTCGGACTTCCAGGGCGAAGCCACCTAAGTCCTAGCGACCCGGGCCCTAACAGCTCCTCTGGTGGGGTCACGGGTTTCCAGGTGAAGATCCATCTCGCACTGTGTGTGTCTGCCTTCCGACCGTCCCATATTGCCGGTCGGCCCAAGGATCCACACCCGGAGCACAACAGGAAGTGCTTCGATAATCTGTACCGACCCCTTGTCTTGATAATGACACATTTACAGCAGAAAGTTAAAGTGACAAGCACTCTGAGCCCTGAACCTGTCCTATTCCCTGCTCCCTTACTCTGTCCCTTTAGGAAGCAATCTGAGCACCAATATGTTACAGAGATCACTTCTTTGTCTGTATGACTTAGATCAAGGGTAAGGGTTGAACGATGTGCTGAGGTTAGTTTCTTCTTGGCCATTTGACTGAGATTGAAAACATGTATAATTATGGCTGGTGAATTTCCCCCCCCCCCCCCCCCCCCACCTATTCAACAGACGAAAGCAGATGATTTAACCAATTGTGAAGAACATAAGAACATGCCATGCTGGGTCAGTCCAAGGGTCCATCAAGCCCAGCATCCTGTTTCCAACAGTGGCCAATCAGGCCACAAGAACCTGGCAATTACCCAAACACTAAGAAGATCCCATGCTACTGATGCAATTGATAGCAGTGGCTATTCCCTAAGTAAACTTGATTAATAGCCGTTAATGGACTTCTCCTCCAAGAACTTATCCAAACCTTTTTTGAACCCAGCTACACTAACTGCACTAACCACATCCTCTGGCAACAAATTCCACAGCTTAATTGTCGTTGAATGAAAAAGACATTTCTCCAATTAGTTTTAAATGTGCTACTTGCTAACTTCATGGAATGCCCCCTAGTCCTTCAATTATCTGAAAGGGTAAATAACCAATTCACATTTACCCGTTCTAGACCTCTCATGATCTTAAAGACCTCTATCATATTCCCTCTCAGCCATCTCTTCTCCAAGTTGAACAGCCCTAACCTCTTTAGTCTTTCCTCATGCAGGAGCTGTTCCATCCCCTTTATCATTTGGTTGCCCTTCTCTGTACCTTCTCCAGCGCAATTATATCTTTTTTGAGATGCGGCGACCAGAATTGTACACAGTACTCAAGGTACAGACTCACCATGGAGCGATACAGAAGCATTATGATATTTTCTGTTTTATTCACCATTCCCTTCCAACTAATTCCTCACATTCTGTTTTCTTTTTTGACTGCTGCAGCACACTGAGGCAATGATTTCAATGAATTATCCACTATGATGCCCAGATCTTTTTCCTGAGTGGTAAGCTCCTAATATGGAGCCTAACATCGTGTAGCTACAGCATGGGTTATTTTTCCCTATATGCAACACCTTGCACTTGTCTACATTAAATTTCATCTGCCGTTTGGATGCTCAATCTTCCAGTCTCGCAAGGTCCTCCTGCAAGTTAAATCACAATCCACTTGTGATTTAACTACTCTGAATAATTTTGTATTATCTGCAAATTTGATTACCTCACTCATCATATTCCTTTCCAGATCATTTATAAATATATTGAAAAGCACTGGTCTAAGTACAGATCCCTGAGGCACTCCACTGTTTACCTTTTTCCACTGAGAAAATTGACCATTTAATCCTATTCTCTGTTTCACTGGTAAACAAATTTCTGGGAACATTTTGTTTCCTCCACAACCTTCAGTGAAACAAATAGATTTTAACAAGCTGAACACAAATATGCATTTATTATGTCTGTATCATGTACTGTTTGCCAGAAAAGTGCGATATACATTAAGCATTGTTACGTGTCTGTTGCGGCAAAAGCTATAATGGCAATGCTGGCACCAGAAAACAAAACTAAAATGTTTTGCCGCAGATTTTCATTTGTAATCACTGTCCAACGCTTCGCAGATGAGAATCCAACAATAGTCACCCAGCATGGAGGGGTTCCACTTGCCTTGATACCATTTTTCCATTTTGACAATGTCTTGATGAAACCTTTCACCATGATCATCACTCATAGTGCCAAGGTTGCTGGGAAGAAGTCCAGGTGGGAATGAAGAAAATGTATCTTCAATGACATGTTGCACTTCATCAATTGGTATGCCTGAAGCAGATTTTCATCCTGTTCAAAATGGTCTGCTGCCTTATAGTTGCCTAGAAAGTTATAAACGACATTCTTGAAGGCTGTCCATGCAACACGTTCTATACCTTGCAGAAGACCATCAAAGTGGCTGTCCTTCATCACAGCTCGGATTTGTGGGCCAACGAAAACACCTTCTTTTATCTTGGTGTCACTTTTGCATGGAAACATTTGCCGCAAATAATCAAAGGCTTTACTTTGCTTGTTCATTTCCTTAACGAAGTTTTTCATCAGCCCAAGTTTGATGTGCAAAGGTGGAAGAAATATCTTACTTGGATCCACCAATGGGTAATGCGCAACATTCTTCTGCCCTGGAACCAACTTCTTGCAGAGAGGCCAGACTTTTCTGATATAATGCAAATCTCTTGCTCGACTGTTCCACTCACAAAAGAAGCAACAATACTTGGTGTGACCAAGCTGCAGACCCAGTAGAATTGCAACTACCTTGAGATCACCACACAAATTCCAGTTATACCTCGAGTACTCAATGTGGTTCAGCAGTAGCTGCATGTTCTCATACGTTTCTTTCATATGAATGGCATGTCCAGCAGGTATTGATGGGTAGATATTGCCTTTGTGCAGCAAAACAGCCTTCAAACTTAAGATTGATGAATCAATAAACAGTCGCCATTCTGTTGGGTTGTGGTCACATCCAAGAGCACAAAACAATCCATTGATTCACAGTAAAAAGTCAGACTTGGTTGAAATATTTTGTCAAATCTTAATGACAGCTGCCAAATACTGAAGTTTTCGTATCAGATAACAAAAGATTCCATCCTTGCAGCCTTGACCCAAGCAGCTCTGCCTGACTCTTCGATAAAGCCAAATCTCTGACCAGCTCATTCAGCTCTGACTGAGATATTAAACGAGGATCGCTAGATGTTGATGGCACAAAGTCAGGATCAGCCTCAGCTTCCATCTGCGACGGCTCGCCATCATCACCTACCTCCTCATCAAGTGCCCACTGGCGGTTTTGGAACAGGAAGACTATCGTCATGCGGCACTGGTCTCATTGCCGATGCAAGGTTAGGGTACTCAATAAACTTCCTTTGAGTATCCTGACACATTTGTCATGCAGAAGTAACAGTCAGTTATATGATCTTTGTATTCCCTCCATATCATTGAGATGGCAAACGGCATGGATGGTTGCACACCTTTCAGCCAAGCTCGCAGACTACTGGCGCAAGATGTGCAACATATATGAGGAGCCCATGCTCTGTCCTGGTCACCAATTTTGCATCCGAAATATAACTCATATACCTTCTTAATGAGTGCGTTCATACTCCTTTTCTGTTCTTTCAGAGTAAACATCATAGATGTAAAAAAACGTGTCACGGCTATTATGAGATTGGCGTGACATTTCATAAAATATATGAAATTAAATCCACAAGCTTTAAACTGAACAGTTTTAATGATACGATTCTCTCATTCACACAGACGTTGCATAGGAGACTACTCATTGCTGCTGCTTATATAAGGCTGTGTCATCATGGAAACAAGTTAGAATCTTGCAGCCAAGCTGGGGCTTGCCCGAGCAAGTTCTGCAATGATCAGGCAGAGTTTCTTGGTGTATTTTAAAAAATGTTAGTCTCTGTTACATGTTACGCTGCTTATGGCCATCACAAATACGACATGAATTTAAAAAATCATAAAAACTACTGTCCAGCAAGAAAATATGGGGCGGATTTTAAAACGAGCGCGAATAGCCTACTTTTGTTTGCGCTCCAGGCGCAAACAAAAGTACGCTGGATTTTAGTAGATACGCGCGGAGCCGCTAAAATCCTGGATCGGCGCGCGCAAGGCTATGGATTTTGTATAGCCGGCGCGCGCCGAGCCGCGCAGCCTACCCCCGTTCCCTCCGAGGCCGCTCCGAAATCGGAGCGGCCTCGGAGGGAACTTTCCTTTGCCCTCCCCTCACCTTCCCCTCCCTTCCCCTACCTAACCCACCCGCCCGGCCCTGTCTAAACCCCCCCCTTACCTTTGTCGGGGGATTTACGCCTCCCTCCGGGAGGCGTAAATCCCCGCGCGCCAGCGGGCCTCCTGCGCGCCGGGCCGCGACCTGGGGGCGGGTACGGAGGGCGCGGCCATGCCCCCGGACCACGCCGGGCCGTAGCCACGCCCCCGTACCCGCCCCCAAAACGCTGCCAACACGCCCCCGAAACGTCGCGACGACCGGGCCCGCCCCCCCGACACGCCCCCGACACGCCCCCCTCGGAGAACCCCGGGACTTACGCGAGTCCCGGGGCTCTGCGTGCGCCGGGAGGCCTATGTAAAATAGGCTTCCCGGCGCGCAGGGCCCTGCTCGCGTAAATCCGCCCGGTTTTGGGCGGATTTACGCGAGCAGGGCTCTGAAAATCCACCCCTATATGTACATGAGATTATGTTTTAAAATTTCACAATTATTGTAACACAAAATTGTCTGTTTCTCAAAAACCTTACGTGATGTACAAATTTCGAAGTAATACCTGTGAACAGCATCAAAAAATCTATTTGGAACACCAAAGGGCTGAAGGAAACAAAAACTTTGTTTACCATGAAAGGACATTGCCTCCTATCCCATGACATTTTAGTTTTCTTAGAAGCCTCTCATGAGGGACTTTGTCAAATACCTTCTGAAAATCCAAATACACTACATCTACTGATTCACCTCTATCCACATGTTTATTAACCCCTTCAGAAAAATGAAGCAGATTTGTGAGGCAAGACTTCCCTTGGGTAAATCCATGCTGACTGTGTTCCATTAAACCATCTTTCTATATGCTCTGTGATTTTGATCTTTAGAATAGTTTCCACTATTTTTCCCCACCACTGAAGTCAGGCTCACTGGTCTATAGTTTCCCAGATCGCCCCGGAGCCCTTTTTGAATATTGGGGTTACATTGGCCACTCTAGCATCCTGTTACTATGCACATGCTAGGACAAAGTATAACACATTCATTCTTGAGCTCTTTGGGCAGCAGTATTGGATGAGAGACATTTGTATGCAAATTTGCAACCCTACCATTATCAGAGAATTAAAAAAGCACCTGCAAAATGATTCTATTCTTTTAATGCAACAAATGATGATTAAACTGAATGATCTAAAAACATATATCCCTAAATGATCCTAAAAGCTCTGAAATTGGCTTGTGAATTCTAGAAACCACATGGGCAGACTAGATGGATCCATTGGCCTTTTAGCTGCCATCTAGATGTGATAAAACAAAATCCACACAGGACCGGAGAAGCTTCCTAATTGGGTGACAGAGGAGATTTTATCTGCCCTTGTAGGGTCCTCCAAACAAGTATCAACCACTTTATGAAAAATGGAAACATTCTGAGACTTGGAAAGATGTCAGGTTTGTTAACTTGTAAAAGAAAAGGAAGTGGGTGGAGTTTTATGGTTCAACTGCCAAGTAAAGCTCCAGTCCCTGAAGGCTTCATCCCTTATCAATTGCATACTTATTTTATATATACTAACTGCAAGTTTCCAATCAGTGTGTCTAAATAGTCAGTCTGCTTTCTTCTGAGCCTTTCCTCTTTCATATTGTAAGTGTCCTGGAACCAAGAAGCTCTTCACCAGGTGTTGTTCACAGCAGAAGTGTCCCTAGAAACTTGGATTCATGCAACATGCATTGCAGTATTAGCTGCTACAGACAGAAGTTGTGCTTATACAATATTAACAGTGACAAGCAATTACTGTTCACATTCCTGTCTTACTGTCCTTGAGTTAAGCTGATGGTTTTTGTTGTGTTTGGTGGTCCATGGGGCAGGCCTGTGGACTGTTGCCATTACCTCCAGCTCTGAGCCCAACACGACTCCTTCCAACCTCAGGGAAGGCCCTCAAATAGACATGTGGCAGGCCACCATATTCTGCCTGCCTTTAATGCTGATGCTCCCACTGATGCTGGCAAACACCCCAAAGTGGAAGCGTGGCAGGACACCACACTCAGCCTGCCTCCAATGCCGCTGCTTCCCTGGGCCCCCTAAGGCATGCCTCTTAAAGGGCCCGTGGCAGGAAAAGGCTAGTGTCGTCCAGTGATGACCATGCCACAGCCAAGGGCTCACACTCCATGACAGATTGCTGAGGCCATGAGCTTGGTGGACCCATTCTCAGCTCAGGTCATACCTGGTTTGGCCCACTGGGTCCAGCAGCAGCAGGAGCAACTTAACCAAATAGCAGGGCTACTCCAGGGCCTAGTTGTGCACATGGACACCATACAAGCTCACCTACTGGCCCCAGCATCCATCATACCTCCTCCAGCTGCACCAGCCTGTGTTCTGGGATCCATGCCACACCTGCTGCCTCCACTCAGGTATGATGGGGACCCCAAGGCTTACAGAGGCTTCATCAATCAGTGATTAATGCACCTTGAACTGCAGGCTGTTAAGTTTCCCTCTGAACCGACCAAGATGACCTAGATCCTCTCCCTCTTGGGTGGTTTGGCTTTGGCCTGGGCTTCACCCCTATCGGAGAAGAATAATCCCCTCATGGAAAATTTGGATTCCTCAGGGAATTCCAAAGAATTTTTTATGAGCCAGGCCAGTCCTCTTCAGCAGCCACTGAATTATTCTGCATTAGATAAGGCATCAGAACAGCTAGGGACTATGCCATACATTTCTGGACTCTAGCCTTGAAATTATAGTGGAACAAAGAAAGCTTAGTTGCCTAGTTCAGTAGAACTAGGGATCAGTAGAACAGCAGAATCAATAGAACTAGGGGTCACATAATAAAACTCCAGGGAGGACGACTCAGAACCAACGTCAGGAAAAATGTCTTCATGGAGAGGGTGGTGAATGCCTGGAATGCCCTTCTGGAGGAGGTGGTGAAGACAAAAACGATGAAAGAATTCAAAGGGGCGTGGGATAAACACTGTGGATCCCTAAAGGCTAGAAGATGGAAATGAAGAAAAAGAGTGCATGGGGGTAACTTGCTGGTATGGCGGTTACTACCCTTAACCAATAAGCCTTCATACTACTGATGCAACTCCCTTATTGTTCTCTGCATTAGCAGCAGGGGAAAAGAGGAAAGGAGGCATTAGATTCAGAGAGCAATCAACAAGGACATTGAATTTTATGGTCTGGGAAAACAAATAAACATGGGAGTAACTTGCTGATGCGGCTGTTACTACCCTTGACCAATAAGCCTGATACGGTGGATGCAACTCCAACTTTGCTCTCTGCTTCAATGGCAAGAGGTAATGGGAAATTGGACTCAGACAGCAACCAAGGGCCCTGATTTTGATGGTTTGGGAAACTAAGTATGGGAGTGACCTGTATGGCACAGCAGATAAGCTTGCTGGCCAGACTAGATGGGCCATTTGGTCCTTTTCTGCCATCATTTCTATGTTCCTATGTTTCTATGCTTCTATGTTTCTATTTTCTGGCAGGGCCTTGTAGAGCAGACCAAGGACAAGTTGGCTGGTAGAGACCTTCTACCTAGCCTCGAGTATCTCATTGCACTTGATATATCTGCATCGATATCTTCTTCCAGGAGCAGGCCAGGGAAAGAGAAGCATCTCTGCTAAACTTTTATTTCCTGAAAGCACCACTCTTCCAAACTTTAAGATGCTTTCATAGAAAGTAATAATTTTTTTATTTTTTTAGATAGTAGCTTTAATTTTTGCTGTACTATCCTGCATTATATTATTTTACTTTATTTTAATGTTTGTCTTAACTTATTGGCTTATTATGTATGTAACGATGTAAACCGCTATGATCAATTCTGGAGAAGGCGGTATATTAAAACTTTTTAAATAGGAGGTCACGTGATGCCGTGAAAGAGATCGGACATATTCAAGGAAGCCTACCCCTAACCCCGGGCATCTCAATCCCTTCTGGATTATCTCTACATAACCTCACCTCCCCACCCTATATGTTTCCCACTCGTTCCAGTCTCTTTACATGTAATGTTTGAACGCTCTAGTTACCTTTTTCACCTGCCTCTGCTTTACGCTACTTGACATTGACACATGATTTGAAAATAGTTTTCTCTACTGTTATATTCTGCCGTTGTAAGCCGCTGTTTTAGTTTTATGATATCCTACGTTTGCATCTATCCCTGTCTCTTTATGCATTTCACGTTCACTTCTCCCAGTTTGCTGCTCCCTGTTTTTTTGTAACTGATTTCTCTTTGTTATTCTCCCTGTTTGCAGTGTAAACCGGCATGATGTCCCTGACGAATGTCGGTAAAGAAAAGCCTTAAATATGCTGCCTTCTCTCCGGGGACCCTCTCCCCTTTGTTGCTCATACTAATGTAAACCTCTCTGGGCAGAAACCAGTTAATGTCACGGTGTTACTTGGGGTTTCCTCTTTAAAATAATCCATTTCTTAGATGGTAACCAGGTAAGTTTATAATCAAGAATAAAACAGAATTTGAAATAAATTACAATCAACAATTAAAATTCTGTTTATTTCTAAATTCCCTTTCTCAAGAGAATTAAGCTGGTGTTAAGCATATAGTAATGAATGCAATTACAACTATAAAGAAATTGTGACTTAGGAATGAAGAACCCGGTTCTTTCACAAATAGTGAATTATAAATCAGACAATTATAGCATTCACTTTCTTTTCTTATAATCACTGCATTTTTTTCTAACAAACATTCAACTTTAACTCCTGGTAGTCTTTTGTGAATTATTTTTATCTTTCAAAAATAAATTACCTCTTATCAAGACATCCCAAAAAAAAAAAGAATTCTCAGGAGAGTATTTTCCCTAAGTGTGTGTCCTTTTTTTTGTATATGATATGTGTTTTCTCTAATTTCTTCTAAATAAGATTCTCTGCTGGCAACTGTGCATTCAGTTTGGCTCTTATCTCAGACTCCCTGGATGCAGCTGCTTGGGGGAAGAGCTTGTATTCACTGATAGCTATTGAAACCTTGCCTTTACCCAATGGAGGATGAGAAGCTTTAGAGGATAGAGTTTGACGCTTGTTTTCGAGGCTTGATAACGTGGACCGAGACGATTACCATTCTTGAACTCATAGCCTGTAACAACTCCTACTATCCTATCTTTAAAAACTCAATAAAAGAAACTCATGATTATCTTTCACAGACTAAGTACCTTTAACTATACTTTAATATTCACTACAAGAAAATAAATTATAATCAATTTTTCCCGCTCTAACGAGAGAGACACGAATCGTTTAAAGTAAATGAGATTGTGAATGGAACTTATCACATGAGAATATGAGGCATGAAATCAGCCTTACCCTTTATAGTAAGGAAATGACACTTCAGAGAAATCTTTTCCCAATATCTTAGGTGAGAATGGAAAGTGTGTATGAGAAAAGAGAGGAATTCCTGTGGATGTGGACTTTACCGCACAGCATGCAAACTCAGTCACACAAGTGTTTGCTCCTCAAGTCCCATTATTTTAAGTAGTAATGAGAAAATTATGAGAATTTACAGATTACCACTTATTTATTGCAAGAGATTATGAAATTCACCATCCAGAAGTATGAGAAAGCTCTGCTTGGTTAAACAACCCGGTAGCTCATTTACTTCACTTACCCTCTCTGTTTCAGTGTTGTCAGCACTAACACTGTGCTCCAGGTCAAACACTGTAACAGTGCACAAGCAGGGAATTTATTTAACCAGCCAACCAGAGCTTAGAAACATAGAAACATAGAAATGACGGCAGAAGAAGACCGAATGGCCCATCCAGTCTGCCCAGCAAGCCTCACACATTTTTTCTCTCATTCTTATCTGTTACTCTTAGCTCCTTGTTCTATTCCCCTTCCACCCCCACCATTAATGTAGAGAGCAGTGATGGAGCTGCATGCAAGTGAAATATCTAGCTTGATTAGCTACACCCATGCTTATTTGTTTTACCTAGACTATGTTGTACAGCTGCTGTAGAAGCAGAGAGCCATGCTGGATATGCATTGAAAGTGAAGTATCAGGCACATTTGGTTGGGGTAGTAACCGCCGTAACAAGCCAGCTACTCCTCGCTTTGTGATTGCGAATCCTTTTTTTTCTTCACCCCTGTCGTTGAAGCTATGCAGGATATGCGTGAAGCATCAGGTTTTTTTTTTTTGGTTTTTTTTTCCCCCTGCCCTTGAAGCAGAGAGCTATGCTGGAAATGCGAGAGAGCTATGCTGTGTGTGTTCCTTATTTACAGAACACATTCATATTTATTTTTCCTTTTCAAATAAGTGGATGTGAATTTGTTAATTTTTGAAGGAAAATTTCTCTAAAAGGAATAATCCTTTTTTTTTCTTAATATTTTAACAACCGAAGAAGTTTATTCTCTATAATGATGACCACCTTTTTTAAGTTATTAAGATTGATTCAATCAACTCTGTCTGGTACAGCACTAACTAGTCTGGGGAAAAAAAACCTGTGAACCAGCATTTTGGTTATTTTTAAAACTGACACCTATCGCTTCTTACTTTTTTCAGGATTATTTCTACTAAATTTGACTCTCACGCTCACACACACAAGCATTCACTAAGGAATTCTCTATAAAATCAGTGTGTTTCACAGTAGCCTGGCATAACTATAGTCACCAGGATCTCAGCCTGTCAGCCTGCAGATCTCTCTCTCAAACACACAGGCCGATACAGTACAGTGCGTTCCGACGGAGCGCACTGTTAGCCTGCCCTTGGACGCGCGTTTTCCCTTACCCCTTATTCAGTAAGAGGCGGAAAACACGCGTCCAACCCGCAGCACCTAATAGCGCCCTCAACATGCAAATGCATGTTGAGGGCCCTATTAGGTATGCGCGTGAGATACAGAAAGTAAAATGTGCAGCCAAGCTGCACATTTTACTTTCAGAAATTAGCGCCTACCCAAAGGTAGGCGCTAGTTTCTGCCGGCACCGGGAAAGTGCACAGAAAGGCAGTAAAAACTGCTTTTCTGTGCATCCTCCGACTTAATATCATGGCGATATTAAGTCGGAGGTCTCGAAGGGTAAAGAAAAAAAGACAAAAAAAATTTTAAATGGCCCGCGGCTGTCGTGCCGAAAACCGGACACTCAATTTTGCCGGCATCCGGTTTCCGAGGCTGTGGCTGTCAGCGGGCTCGAGAACCAACGCCGGCAAAATTGAGCATCGGCTGTCAAATCCGCTGACGGCTGCCGCTCCGAGTCAGTTTTTTTTTTTTTTTTAATTTCCCTCAAGAGGAACGGGACTTGTTTTAACACTGAAAATTTCAACTGGAATATGAAGAAATTCAAAAGAAATTCAACTAAATTCCAGCTAAAAAAAAAACAAATCAAAAAATTCCAAAAACCTACCAAACTCACCGTAAACCAGAGGAAACCCGCCTCAGGAAATCCCCACACCCTCAAATCCCGTGAAAACCCCATTTGAAAACACTCCTCAAGACTCATTTCCCCAGAAAGAGAACAATAAGCTTTAATCTCAAACCAAGGTGTTAATTGTTGCCTTAAGCCCTTCCTCAGATGTGCTACAACCTGGCTTGTTTTAAAGAAATATCAGGCTGTTCTGAGCCTCTGAAACCCCCTCTCCCAAACGGGATAAATAACTTTTCTAAGTGAATTTTAAGTTTAAATTCTTACCCTAAGCCAGGTTACCGGGTCTTCTTTATGTGACCACAGCCTGCAAATCACAGCGATTTTTAATCTAAAAAGAGATGCTTAATGTTATTAAGATCGATTTTGCAAAAATTCACCCAGGGCTACCAAAATGTACATGAAGTTTCTTCGAGCTCCCCTCCCCCCCCACCTAAATGCCAGGGTTTTGAATTTTTTAAATGGTTTATTTTAGACGCAACTTGACGTTAACGTTCGGTCATGTGATCGGGCTGAACCAGGAAGTGCTGATGTCAGCGATGATGTCAGCGTTCCAGTCTGCAGGGCAGAGCTCCCCCATACAGGGCTGCCTTCCAGGGCTTCACAGCGGGGACCCTGAGGAGGGAAACTTACAACATCAGCATTAACTAAATCATCTGATCACTCAGTTCTCTCTCTTGGATTAAGTTGTTGTTCGGAACCAGTTTCAGTTACTGTTGAATGCTTTAGATGTTACAGGTTGTTGTAAATGTAAACTGGAGTGAAGGCGATTTTTGCTATACTTCGGTATATAAAAACTGCTAAATAAATAAAATAAATAAACCAAAAAACCAAACAAAAAAACCCAACCTGTGGCCATGCCTCCAGGCTTCCAGGACAAAAAGAAACTTGAGCCAGACACTGTAAACTTCCCAGGATCAATTCCAGGGGCGGATTGGCCTATCGGGGGATCGGGCACATAATAGGGTTGCCAACTGTCCAGTTTTGGACCGGACAGCCAGGTTTTCAGGCGTTCTGTACAGTGACCTGTCAGAAGCACCGACTGGACACTAAATGTCTGGTTTTGCATGTGGATCCTCTTTTTTTTTTCCCCCCCACAGCCTCTTAGAGGAAGAGAAAGGCAGGTCGGAGGCTATCGGAGGAGAGCTGTGCCGTATCCCTGCCTCCTTTCCCCTGCTGTGATTGCACAGCCCTCAGCTCCCAGTGGTTATGCAGGTTCATAGAGATGCACTGTTTAGGCAGCTCAATCGCAGGATCGAAAATGTATGCACAGGAGGGAGTACCATTCCCCCCTGGTCTTCAAGTGTCCAGTCCTGGTCTAGGGAAAAGTTGGCAACCCTACCCATAAAGTGGACATTCTCAGGGCACACAGGTGGACACGAGCCCTGCATTATGAAGGTCATAAGGTTTTACCCTTTCAGGACTATTCTGCCACTACTCTGCGCCAAATTGATTAAGAAGAATCTACGCATTACCCTCCTATTCCCTGTAAAACTGAGGGTTATTCACCAAGACAAGGCTCTGCATTTTACTTCTCAGAAGCTGGGCACTCCTTGAGTCCTTCTGGCCACTGAAGCCCGATGCTAGCTGCCTTTTATGGCTTCTTTCTTCTCTCCCATGGCTTTCTTACTGAGTTTTCTTTTTTTTCCCTCTGCGCTTGGACGTGCAAAGGTTAGACAGACTTGCTTTTTTTATTTGTCCTTTGATATCGTCATTACTCTTTGGGTGGGGAGAGGGTTCCTGAAACATGATACATGGATCCTTGTTTATGTGGATTCTTGCTAGCGTCTTTTATCTTGCCTGTAATCTGTTTCTGCATTCACAAGTTGTTATGGTTGCATTGGGGAGGGATTTGGATATGAGCACGAGCTCTTTCTTTCTTTCTTTTTTTTTTTTGTGTGTCCTTATCAAATGTCCTGATTTCTTTGGCCTGTATATGGGGGGGGGGGGGGGGTGACCTAGGCTGGGGGGGGGTCCCTCTCCATAGATTGACTCTGAGCTATCATTTCCTTTATAATCGTTACAGACGCAGCCGGAACTTCACTCCACCTTCTTTCACAGCACATTCGATAAGGACACAACACACTGGTATGGGAAACGTCAAGGCCGCAGCTTTATTAACAACATATCTAGCCCGAGCCCTCGTACAACATAAAACTCCAGTTATCCGCCACCGGCCAACAAGACAACCAACCACAGGCCACCCGGCCTGGTCCTAGTTAGGCAGCACCCGCCACCTAAACTCCAGCCCCCACCATCGACCAGCAAGGAGCTGAGCCCAGATTAGTTAGTTGCCCGACGGGTAACGCTCCAGCCAGTATGTGCCCCAAACTGGCTACCTGTCAAGCCACCACCTGGCACTAAAGAGGCTCGGGCAAACCGCCAAAGATGCGGGAAAGTGAGCCTATCCCGCGTCTCCCCAAAGATGCGGCCATAGGTTCCCTACTAAACACGCATTCCAAGGCCTCTTGGATCGCATTAATGAACAAGTCTCTGCCGATAAAGGATAAGTGAACCCCATCCGGTCTAGGCTGTCCTGCAGGTCCCAGGACCATTCGTGTTTTATGTGCACCCCCCCCCCCCACCATGACCCTCAATCAGGAACCTTCGCCCTGCAGTGCCCACAGATGCGCTGCTCCATTTCGGCAGGCTTGTGTTGTTTTCGGAGTTGGCAGACTGTTAGGGAGCTAGCAATCTGTTGGTATTTAGGAGAGTTGTGGGTGGATCCTTGGACCAGTGGCAGATGACCACACCCCCGGGGGAGAAGATCCTGAGAGGGACCACAGGTCAGGCTCAGAGTTAGGAGACAGACACACACTAGTTCTTTTATTAGACAGTATACTGAACCACCAGAGGTGGCAGTAGTGAGCTGGAAGCACCCGGCTGGGCTGTAGTCCCTCAGATACTGGAACAGTGATCCCTGGAGGCTGAGCTGTAGAGAAACTGAATATAGTGAGTAGGCAGGGTATGCAGAGTTCATGCACCGAACCCGATGGTAACACTCACACAATGTCTCATAGAAACCCAGGAGCTGGAAAGTATAGGCCCACGAGGAGCAAGTACCTGGTTCCAGGGAAAGCTCTGAGAGAGCGAGATAGTAACTCACTGATGTAGTTGGCAGTGATGACTTCCAGGCAGAAGAGAGTACCGAGTGAGTCTGGGAACGAGGGCCCTCAAGGAGTGAGTACCGGTTCCAGACTGTCACCCGAAAAACAAAGGAGAGAGCGAGGCCCCCGAGGAGCGGGTACCTCTGGTAAGTCCAAGGAGGCAGAGTAGCTTAGAGTAACCCGAACCCATTGCTAACTCAATCTGTTAGCAAATTCTAAGACCTTATATATCTGTCGCGGGTGACGTCACCTTAGGGAGACGCCCCCGAGGTTCGCACCATTGCCGGTACTTCAGTCGGGGCCACGCCTCGCGTGTGCCCCTAGGCCTCCAGGAAACATGGCGGGTTGCAGCGTCTAGCCGGTCTGGGGACGCCGGAGGACTTCGGCAGAAGAACGCCGCGGCAGCCAATCTTCCCGTGGACGAAGAGGGAGGCGCCGAAGAGGTAAGGAGGGCGGAGAGAGGGCGTCGGGAACCGACGGACACAACAGTACCCCCCTTCAAAAGGTGATTTCCTCTTCGGGTACTAGGCTTAGGTTTTGAAGGATGTGCAAAATGGAACTGACGAAGCATCTCTTTGTCCAGGATATTGGTCTGAGGCTCCCAAGAGTTTTCTTTGGGGCCGAAACCTTCCCATTTTAGAAGGTATTCAAAAGTCTTGCCTCTTTTACGAACGTCCAGGACTTCTTCAACTTTGTATTCTAAGTCATCTTCTGCATTGATGACAGGTGGATCATGAGTCTTGGAAGAAAATTCACTGAGTATGAATGGTTTCAGGAGAGAAACGTGGAAGGCATTATGGATGTGGAGCCCAGGTGGTAGCTTCAGATGATAGGTAACTTGGCCATTATGTTGAAGGACTGGGAATGGTCCCACGTAGTGAGGAGCAAACAGAGAGGAGGGGTAGTTTGAGTCTGAGGTGCTTGGTAGACAACCAGACCTTATCTCCTGGCTTGAAGACTGGAGCTTGCGCATGGTGCGCATCGTAGTACTTCTTGGCATGATCACTCGCTTTGATTAGCATGTCTTTTGCCTGAACCCATAATTTATGGATATCATCAGCAGTAGATTGAGCTGCTGGGGATGTCACTGAGAGCTTCAGTGGAAGTGGCGGTGTTGGAGGACGTCCAAAAACCACTTCAAATGGTGACTTTCCAGTAGATGTTGCTGGATGAGAGTTGATGGCTAATTCAGCCCATGGAAGCAATTTGGCCCAATTATTCTGTCGGGACGTGACATAGGCTCATATAAACTGCTTCATTATATGATTCATCCGTTCCATCTGGCCATTCGACTGCGGATGGTAGGCTGAAGTGTAGTCTAGAGTGATGTCAAACAACTTACACAAAGCCTTCCAGAATCGTGCCATGAATTGGGACCCTCGGTCAGATACGATGTGTGAAGGTAGGCCGTGGAGGCGGAATATGTGTGTTATGAAGAGCTTTGCAAGCTCCAAGGCTGAGGTTATACCAGGGAGCGCCACGAAGTGTACCATCTTGCTAAAGCGATCCACAGTCACCCAGATGGTGTTCATTCCTCCAGAAGTAGGTAAATCGACTACAAAGTCAGTAGCGATGTGCAACCAGGGCCAAACCGGAACTGGCAATGGTTGCATCTGACCCCACGGTTGTCCAGAAGCAGGTTTGGTCTTAGCACAATTGGTGCAGGATGCCACGTAGGAATAGGTATCTTTTTTGATAGTAGACCACCAATACAGCTCCTGTATCTTGAGCAGGGTACGGCGTTGACCAGGATGGCCAGCCAGCTTGGAATTGTGCACCCGGAAGAGCACTTTCTTCCTGAGGTTCCTTGGAACGATAATCTTTCCAATGGGCACAGACTGAGTGGATGTCAAGAGGATTTTCTTTGGGTCAATTATGTGCTGTGGCTCATCAGGCACATACTCTGAATGAAATGAGCGTGACAGTGAGTCTGCTCTGGTGTTTCAATCTCCAGGTCGGAACTTGAGCACAAAATCGAAACGGCTGAAGAATAAAGACCATCTGGCCTGTCTGTAATTCAGCAGTTGTGTGTGGCGGAGATACTCAAGGTTCTTATGATCTGTGAAGACGGTTATTTGATGTTGAGCGCCTTCGAGCCAAGGCCGCCATTCCTCGAATGCAAGCTTTATTGCCAGGAGCTCCTTGTTGCCAATCCCATAGTTCCTCTCGGCTGGGGAGAATCTTCGTGAGGAGAATGAACAGGGACGTAAGGCTTTCGAGTCTCCAGCTTGGCTTAACACAGCCCCTACCCCCACATCCGAAGCGTCGACTTCTGCTATGAAGGGCTTATTGGGGTCTGGATGCTGCGGTCGCGGTTTGCTGAGGGCCGTCATGTGTCTCCTTTGGTCTTGAAATTCATGAGCCCTCTCCTGTAGGTGACGATCTATCCTATTTGCCAACTCGATGAGAAGATCCAGTGAGAGAGGAAGTTCCCGAGCCACCAACTTGTCTTTGATTTTAGGGGACAGTCCATCTAAGAATATAGACCGGAGGCAGTTCTCCTCTCAATGGGAGTTCTGAGGCTAAGGTCCGGAATTCAATAGTGTAGTCCGAGAGTGAACGCCCCCCTTGTGCAAGAATTCAGTGCCTGTGGCTGCCTGCCATCCTGGGTTCTCGAACACTGTCCGGAATAGCTCCAAGAATCGGGGAAGGTCTTGCAAGACCAGGTCAGCGCATTCCCATAAGGGAGATGCCCAGGCCAGGGCCTTACTCTCAAGAAAGGATAGGATGTATGTGGTTTTGTAGTGCTGTCTGGAAACAGTGAAACCTGGAAGCAGAAGTGCATGCTGCACTGATTGAGGAATCCCCGGCACTGGCGGGGATCACCAGCATAATGCGGGGGGCAGGTAGCAAGATGACCTGGCGTGTGAGAGCCAACACTGTAGCTCTCAATAGCTGCGGCCAGTGCTGGTGAAGGAGTAGCACCTGCCGCAGCTACTGAGTCCAGAAGGATGTTGAGATGCTCCATGGAGGATGCTAGTGTTTCCAAGACTCGTTGTTACTCCAAGATTTTCTGTACCAAGCCCGGAATGGCTTGCAGGGCAGATGCCTCCATCAGATCCATGGCCTTGGCTTACTGTTATGTCTCGGAGGGTGGACCCCTTGCCCAAGATGGAGTTGACACTACCTGTGGTAGGCGAGGCTGGGATGGTGCAGAGACCCCGTAGGAGCTTCACCACTACCAGCCCGCGTTCCCCTCAGGTTGAGCCCTTGGGTACTGGGGCTGGCTGGACTTATGTGGGGTCTCTGGAAGAAGACGAGATAAAGCCAGGTTGGGCCTTGGGTCGGGTCTGGGAGCAGGCGTGAGGACACTAGAGTAGAGTCGTAGGCGAGAGCCAGGACAGGCAGCCATGCTCGTAGTCGAGGTCCCAGGCATAGGTCGGGTCAAGCAGCAATACTCAGTCAGGGTTCCAGGCGAGGGTCAAATACCAGAAGAACGTCAACAAACCGGAACGCAGGAGAGATCCTCCGTGGAGAAGACTGGAACGGAACCTAGAAAGCCAGAAGCCAAGTTAAGGTCTGCAAGCCAGTCCTTGCCTTAAATAGGAAAAGGAAGGGAGGAGCTGGCAGGAGGGGCCGCGGCAATTTCCTGTCGCGGTCCCTTTAAATCCAGAGAGGAAACGTGCGCGCCTAGAGGAGCCCAGCGGGAGAGGGGCCCGCGCTGGGAACGGCCCGTGCGTCAGGGAGGCCCTGGTCGCGAGGCCTACCTGCGAGGAGACCGCGAGGAAGAGCCCTGGAAACGACTGGCCATCGCAGCCAGCATGCCTGGGCCTGAAGCACCAATGGAGCGGCGGTGAGTGGCAGACGCTGGTCGCGGGACGCTGCGGGACGGCGGACATAACAGATTTCTACCGCGATCATCAAGAAATCTCAGGAGCAATCACAGCCCAGCTATTAGCCCAACTTGAATTTTTCCATCTTGGCCTGCCTAAACTTTCTGCATATACAGCTGACAAAACAAGTGTTAATTAGGGAAAGCACAGCTGTATTTGCCAAAAACTGAAGAATCCTCAAAAGGACACTCTTATGGCCAACGACTGTCTAATCATGTTTTATACAATGCAATAAGGTACGGTACAGAAACCTTGATATTGATACAGAAAAATGATTCCCAAGGCCTATGCTCATTTCAGCAGGCAGAAGAGCACAGTTGAGTTTTAAGCTTTGCTGAACTAGAGGCGTGCAATCTACCGCGGCATGTTGTGACCAGATGACTTTCTCTGCTTCCATCTGTTTACCAGCTGCTGAAGTGCCGGAAACCTCCGTCAAGTTACTCTCAGGGTTTAGGTGAGGATGAATGCCCCAGAACTCTGTGCAGATGCTTCAGTAACGAGAAGAGGGCCGGCGAATTGGCTGAACTTTACGTTCTCTCTCTCTCTCGGCCACGCTCTGAAATGATTTGTGCGTTGCATTTGAAGTTTTAGAGGCCCAAGTCATTTAGTGTCATCTCCGTCTACGAGCTGATGGCTGAAATCTATGGGAAACTTGAGAGAAGGATTTCAGGCATGATTTTGTAGGGGGTTTGCTGTAAATGCCAGACTGAAGCAACTAAAACGAGTTGTGGCTGAAAAAAACAATGTGAGAGCGCGTTTCTAAATTTTTTATGGAGGTGCCAAAAATACTCAAGGGACAGATATGATTTCTGTGGAAAATAGCTTTCATAGCAAAGTGTTTAAATTAGCACTTTCAATTGCTGTATCCTTTGAAGAATATTGTGATGTAGGCCCGAGATCGCAGGCTTAAAGAGATTGACATCAGATATACTGAAGAAAGAATTTTGCTGTGTGGAAAGTGTTATATATGCTCTCCTGCCAGACAGATGAGGAAACGTCTGAACGTTTTCATTAAAGCCGTAAAACCCTTCAAGAACATGAAGATAATCAGCTCTTACATATTTTCACGGTTTATACAGAGCGAGTTTGCGCACTGATGGCCATTGCTTGGAGAAACAAGAGGAACGGACTGGGAAGGGGACACTGAAAGCAGAACTCCCGAGCTGCATTAATTGTGTTTGGTTTTTTTTTTCAAATATCCTTTCACTTCCTAGGGAACACAAAAGTCTGATTGATGCCGGGAAAGGGTAGCGATATCAGCACTAGTTATTTCCAGACCTGTGAAAGCTTCAGATCCCCGCCGGTCACCTCCCATCCATAGTGAGTGCTAGGGGGGGAGGGGGTGTCGCTTCATTTTTCTGATGCTTTTCTAATCCAAAGCTCTTCCATCTTTTTGGATTTAACCTCACTTTATGGCTTCTTCATCCATGTTGAAATTATGTCTAATTATCTTCATCCTCGGGCATGCTTCTCTATCCTGGCCCAAGGGCAGGGCTAGCTGTGTATACTGTCTGCATAAATAAATGTCCTCGATATTCGATTCTTTAATTCATTTCCCCAGAGATTGAAGATAGTTATTAAAAAGTATTGTTGACAAGAAGGGATCCGTTTTTAGAGGAATACCTGTAATTTCAGTTTTCTGCAGCTTATATAGTAACACAGTTATAGGGAGGCCTCCAGCTTATTGCTGCACTTTTGTGGCACGCCTTGGTGGGGGTACAGAAGGCTCTGGGCGGGGGAGAACCCCAGGAGTCATCAGTGCTTGGGTTTGGGGAAATGTTTAAAAGAATGCTCACGCAGTACCACCTGTTGGCCACTGAATGGCAAATTTTGGAATGTGAGCTTTTATTCCCTGCTGCACTGTTGGGTGGAGAAAATGTGTGTCTTTTCCTTTAAGGTACCGGGGGGGGGGGGGGGGGGGGGGGGGTTGTTTCTTATTGGATCCCAAGTTTGATGTGAGAGATGTAAAAATGTTGAGTTTGGGCAGGTTTCTGCTCCTTTCCTCCCCTGCCCAAATAGGTTGGGGCTTAGGGACCTCCAGCTATGTAATCATCTGGTATGCGCAGCATGCGGGCTGGGAGGCCCAAGGACTCTCCATGGGGAAGTGGGGACCCTGCAGGGGCTCTTCCCCCTCAAAGGGAGAGGCCCAAGGCCAAGAAGACGTGGCGAGGAATCTGTTTCCTTCACGGTTTGGACTGGAGCGGAGAAGCACGAAAGAGCAAGAAGTGGGGTTTTCTCCCCCCCAGGGGAACTACCATGCAGGAAGGAGGAGAAGTGCAGGAATAGGGGTGAGTTCTCAAAATTGGGAATGCTCCACTGCGATGTGCAGAAGTCCAGGGAACGAGCACCAAGAGAGAGGAGAGATGTCCTCCTCCACCAAGGAGCTTCCCAGAGTGGTGAAACTGAGAGACCAGGAGCCTGGATGAGGAGAGGTGTTTTCCCCACAAGATACGTGCAGAGTAGGAATACGAGCGGGGTGATCTCATGTGAAGGGGTGCCCCAAGATGTCCTTGATGTTCCATGACTGGGGAAACCTGCACTAAGAGGACAGTGATGTGGAGAGTGGTGAAAAAAAAACCAAGACCACAGGAAGTGTGAATAATGCTATGGGGAATGTGATTATGAATGTGGTGCCCACTGGATGAGAGTATTGATATGGGTATGTTTCCTAGAGTATGGACAGATGGACTCAGGACCAATGGGTTATGCTCCCCTGCCAGCAGATGGAGACAGAGCAAGCTGACGTCACGTATATATACGCCTGCCAGTATTCTCTATCTCCAGCAGATGGTGGACGTGCATCTCCCTATGGGGATTGCTTCAGATTTTGGAAAGAGAATTTAAAAAAATAGAAAAAGAAAAGCCCCGCTATCCTGTGGTGATACCAGATGGTGCCTCCCCCAGTTGAGAATTCCTGAGGTGATTTCTGAGGTCCCTCAGATGTGTGCCTTGGCCCGGTAGCTGGGTTTCCTGGCATGGACTTAGCTGATTGTACAGCTTAAAGGCAGCGGGTGCAGGAGGCTGAGTGCGGCGGTGATGGCACATGCTTTCTCCCCCCTGCAGCCGGAGACCGTCTTTGTACTCAGCCAGTTAGGGCTGAGCTCGGGTAAGTTTAAAAAAAAAAAAAAAAAGAAGAATTTAGTGAAAACAGAGACAGTGTAGAGGGGTTTGCAGGACTCCTCTGGTCTCCGTGCTCGGCACGCCATTCCGACGTTCATTTCCACTCCCTTGGGAGTAAGGGGAACTGGGCAGTCTGGCATGTTGAGCGGCCCTGGTGGCTGGGCCCTGGTGGCTAGGCCCCGGTGGCTAGGCCCCTCAGGCTTTTTTTTTTCCTGCTTGCCATGTAGTAGGCCGCGGCAGCTTTTTCGCGGGCTTCTGTGTGTGCTTTACCACCCTCTACAGGATGTCGGTGTGCGCAGTTCATTGACTCTGTGCACACATTGTGCACTCAGTTTTGGGCGGGCCTTTTGTGCACACATTTTTAAGCATTGGTGGTACGCCCAGGTTTTGGCGCACAATTTCTGCATGTGTTTTTTGCGGCGCTTACTCTTGGGGAGCTCTTAATTTTTGTGCACATAAATTTTGTGCACTTGAAATATTTTCAGCACGAGCTGGCTGGAAGCACATTCTCCGTCAGCTGTGCACTGATGGCTCCAGTGAGCAAGAAACCTAAGCGCCTTTCCCTCTGTGTTGCCTGTCATATTCGGGCATCTCAGCTTGACGTGTCCTCTAAAATGTGTCAGCACTGTTTAGAGGCTCAGGGAGAGTTGTCTTCCTCTGATCTCGCTAAGCCTGGATCCTCCCAGCCTGATGATGGTCTGGTTAAGGATCTGTCTGGAGGTTCGCCAGATCTTGGGACTCCCTTAACTGGTTCCTCCACAGGGGATGGCAGTTCAGTGGGCCCTGATCCAGTTCCTTCTGGATTTGGCCTGGATCCTGCTGCTTTTTTTTTGGGAGGAGTTTTTTTCAAGGTTTGCAATCCTTTATTCGGACGCAGTTCTCAGCTGCACCCAATCCTGTCAAGTTGGTTCCTCAACCGGTGGCCCTTCCCTCTTCCAGTCCTATGGTTAAGTGCCAGAGCACGCCTTGGTTCACTGCGGGTATTCCCAACAGGATCCTGGATGGCACGGATGATGAGGCACATCCTGATTACCTGGAAGATGGGGAAATTCCTCCAGAACTGGAACCATATCGGACCATATTGCCGTTTTTTCATAGAGATGGACTCCCAGCCTTGATTTCCCAGACCTTGAAGATGCTGGGAATACTTGGGGCAGATTCCATGTCTGAGCCAAAAAAGAATCCCATTTTGGTTTCCTTGCATAAAGCCACTTGTTTTTTCCCTGTTATGGCCACCATTCAAGAACTGATCGATCTTGAATGAGGCACCCCACAGGCAAATTTCAAATGAGGTCGGACATTGGAAGGCCTGTACCCCCTGGATCCAGCAGTGAGAGAGCGTTTGCATTTTCACAAAGTCAATGCGCTGGTCTGTGCCGTCTCTAAGCGGACGACTATCACCCTGGAGGGAGGAGCAGCCTTGAAGGATGTACATGATCGGAGGATTGAGGCCATCCTTAAGCAAGAGTTGAAGCAGTGGCAATGACTTTATAGATTGCTTCCTGTTGCACCCTAGTGGCACAATCTTGTTTGCTTCTCTCTCAGAAAGTTGATGATTCTGGAGTGAATTTCAGATCAGTTATGGAACCCACTGCTGCGTTTTTAGCAGATATGGGCTGCAATTTGGTCTGTACCTCAGCCAGAGGAGTGGCTTCAGTGGTAGCGGCCAGGCATCAACTATGGTTGCAAAATTGGTCGGCTGACGCAGCCTCCAAAGCTAATCCTACAAAAATACCTTTTAAAGGCTCGTTCTTCTTTGGAAGTGAGTTGGAGAAATTAGCCAGTAAGTGGGGCAAATCTCTGGTCCCTCGGCTGCTGGAGGATAGGAAGCAGTTGCAATGCCCCTCTGGTATGAGGGGGTCGTCTCCAGAGTTCCAAGCATTTTCATCCCTACAGAGGGTCAATCTTTCAGAGGACTTGCCTTTCAGTAGGTCTCAGTTCTTTCGTCCCAGACAGCCCAAGAGAGGAGTGGGCTCAGCCAGTGGATCCTCCCGAGCTTCCCAATGAAGGTTTGCCGACCCACCTCCGGGAACTGGAGATAGGGGGATGCCTCTCTCTCTCTCTTATCGGAGGTGGGTTGAGATCACATCGTATCAGGGGGTCCTGGAATTGATACGAGAAAGATATGTGCAGGAATTTCGCAGTATTCCTCGGGATTTGTTGATGGTGTCTCCTTGCTACTCCCCGCAGAAGAAGCAGGCAGTGGAATCTATGCTTCTAAGCCTCCTCTGGCTGAGGGCTGTAGTTCCAGTGCCTATGTCTCAAGAAAGTATGGGGTGATATTCCATTTATTTTGTTGTACCCAAGAAGAAGGGTACATGGAAACCTTACACTCCATGATAATGGCAGTGCAGTCGGGGGAATTTCTGACCTCCCTGGATCTGTCAGTGTCCTATCTGTTTGGAGCACCAACGTTTTCTGCATTTGGCGGTTTTGAGGCACCATTATTAGTTCCGGGTGCTACCTTTTGGTCTAGCCACCATTCCCAGGACGTTTTCCAAGGTTATGATGGTAATAGTGGTGGCAGTGAGAAAAGATGTAATCCTGGTACACCTGTATTTGGATGATTTACTGATTTGAGCCAAGTCTCTGGAAGAGAGTCACCTGGTAATCTGCAAGGTGATCTCCTTGTTGCAGGAGCTTGGTTGGGTGGTGAACCTGGCCAAGAGCAGTCTTCAGCCATCTCAGTCCTTAGAGTATCTAGGTGTTCAGTTTGACATGAGACAGGCCAAAGTTTTCTTGCTGGGAGTCTGGATTCAGAAATTGATGTCTCAGGTACGTCAGTTGGTGAGCACTATATGCCCGACAGTGTGGTCCTATCTACAGGTGCTTGGTTTGATGGCAGCAGCCTTGGAAGTGGTGCCGTGGGTGAGGGCACATGTGTGCCCTCTTCAGCACTCACTGCTGTCATTGGAATCCGCAGTCTCAGGACTATTCATTTGGTTCTACTTGCCGATGGAAAGCTGCTCTCGCCTCCAATGGTGGTTGCCAGAGGCTCATCTGAGAAAGGGTGTTTCCTTGACTTCCCCGAACTGGTTGGTACAACACTTTCCTCCATGGCCCTTTTGGGCAGGATAGTTTGCAGGATCAAAGGCCACAAGGGGATGGTACTCCTGGTAGCACTAGATTGGCCCAGATGACCATGATATGCAGATCTGCGAGGAACCCTGGTGGAGACCTCCCTTCTTCTTCTGCCACACAAAAATCTGTTGCAGCAGAGACTTGTCCTTCATGAAGATCTGACTCAGTTTTGTCTTATGGATTGGTCCTTGAGAGGGCTCGCTTGTTAAAGCGTGGATATTCTTCTGCGGTGATTACTACCTTGCTCCGCAGTCGGAAGTTCCCCACTTCCTTGGCCTATGTGTGAGTTTGGAGAGTGTTTGAGGCCTGGTGTGAAGTTTGAGGTGTTGTTCCTCATTCGGATAAGATTCTGCTCATTTTGGAATTTTTGCAGGATATGTTAAATAAAGGATTGACCCTTAATTCCTTGAAGATATAAGTTGTGGGTCTTGCCTGTTTCAGGGGCCTGGTGAATGGTGGTTCCTTATCAACTCATCCTGATATGGCCCATTTTTTGCGAGAGGATCGATGTCAAGGGTGGTGTGAGTGGTTCATCCTCTCCTGATCTCAGATCTCCCCCTCCCAGATCCCCTCTTTCTCCTCCTGCATCCTTGATCCCGCTTCTCTCCCTCTCCTCATCCCCTCCATTCTCTGCTCCCTCTGTGCCTCTATTATCCTCCATCTGAAGAATATGATTGATCAGATACACAATATTAAGAGGAAAAATACCCAGACGCCTCTGCTGTACTGTGGCCTGTCAGAGGTGAATGAACTCTGAGTGCCTTTCTAAGCATGACTTGCAGAATATCCCTGAGATCGACCTACTGGCAGGCTCTATAATTACAGGCCAGAAAGGCATCAATGACAATATCTGCACCACAATACAGGGAAACTTGTTTTGCAGGAAACCAGGATGCAGGCTTTTACATAGAAACATAGAAACATAGAAATGACGGCAGAAGAAGACCAAATGGCCCATCTAGTCTGCCCAGCAAGCTTCACACATATTTTCTCT
The DNA here is from genome assembly GCF_901001135.1 of Rhinatrema bivittatum. Classification (NCBI taxonomy): domain Eukaryota; kingdom Metazoa; phylum Chordata; class Amphibia; order Gymnophiona; family Rhinatrematidae; genus Rhinatrema; species Rhinatrema bivittatum. The sequence goes on along the minus strand of NW_021820732.1, from coordinate 82,398 downwards.
CATACTTATCTGTTTCTCTTAGCTCTTGGTTCTATTTCCCTTCCATCCCCACCTTAATGTAGAGAGCAGTGATGGAGCTGCATCCAAGTGAAATATCTAGCTTGATTAGTTTGGGGTAGTAGCCGCCGCAATAAGCAAGCTGCACCCATGCTTATTTGTTTTACCCAGACTATGTTATTAGCCCTTATTGGTTGTTTTTCTTCTCCCCTGCCGTTGAAGCAGGGAGCTATGCTGGATATGCGTGACGTATAAGTCTTCTCCCATGCCGTTGAAGCAGAGAGCCATGCTGGATGTGCATCGAAAGTGAAGTATCAGGCCCATTTGGTTTGGGGTAGTAACCGCCGTAACAAGCCAGCTACTCCCCGCTTTGTGAGTGCGAACCCTCTTTTCTTCTCCCCTGCCGTTGAATCAGAGAACTATGCTGTATATGCATTGAAAGTGAAGTATCAGGCTTATTTGATTTGGGGTAGTAACCGCCGTAACAAGCCAGCTACTCCCCTCTTTGTGAGTGTGAATCCTTTTTTCCACATTTCCTCTTGCTGTTGAAGCTTAGAGCGATGTTGGAGTCAAGCCTGTGTATGTTTATTTAATAAGGGTATTGACTCCAGGCAGTAGCTATCATTCTGGCGAGTCACCCACTCTTCATTGGCAGCCTCTTGACTTTATGGATCCACAGTGTTTATCCCACGCCCCTTTGAAGTCCTTCACAGTTCTGGTCTTCACCACATCCTCCGGAAGGGCATTCCAGGCATCCACCACCCTCTCCGTGAAGAAATACTTCCTGACATTGGTTCTGAATCTTCCTCCCTGGAGCTTCAAATCGTGACCCCTGGTTCTGCTGATTTTTTTCCTTAGGAAAAGGTTTGTCGTTGTCTTTTGATCATTAACACCTTTCAAGTATCTGAAAGTCTGTATCATATCACCTCTGCTCCTCCTTTCCTCCAGGGTGTACATATTTAGATTCTTCAATCTCTCCTCGTACGTCATCCGATGAAGATCCTCCACCTTCCTGGTCGCCCTTCTCTGTACCGCCTCCATCTTGTCTTTGTCTTTTTGAAGGTACGGTCTCCAGAACTGAACACAGTACTCCAGGTGAGGCCTCACCAAGGACCTGTACAAGGGAATAATCACTTCCCTTTTCTTACTCGATATTCCTCTCTCTATGCAGCCCAGCATTCTTCTGGCTTTAGCTATCGCCTTTTGTCTTGCAGATGCCTATTTCAACGGACAGGAGCCAGGTAAATGAAGATGCCCCTGAGGGTACAGTTTTAATTAAGTCCTGGCTCCAGAAAACGGAATTCATGCTGAGTTTCCTATTGAAACCACAGACTTGCTATGTGTTTACACAACAAAGAATATCAAGAGAAGAACAGAAGAACAAAGTGCATCAAAGCCAGGTTGATAAAGGAACTTTTATGGTGGGAGGATGAACAGGGTTAGAAGAATTTTTAGTTGAGGGAGGTCCTCACAAGCATTTCCTATACAGGATAGATTGTCATGACAACAGCATAATGTATCTGTGTAACTGAGCTTTTGAGCAGTGACGTGATTCTGGAAACTTCGGTAGTGCTGTATTTTGATTATATAAGTCAGGGCATGTCATATATTCATGGAGATGCTAGTTATTACAGATAGAGGGCATATCGCATCTCACAGGAACACTTGTCTTTTAAGAAGCCAAATAAATTGAATTTGAAAACCTCTTGCTGAGTAAAAAGTGTTCTTGTTGCCCTGGCTTTGAGTCCAGAAATTATAAACATTTTGGCACCCCAGATGGGACTTTAATAGCTGTTGTTATTATAATTATTAATTATTAATAAGCTGTAGTATTACTTTTGGTGGACAAAAGTATACTAGGTTCTTGAATGGGTAATTTGGCTTTCCGTTCAAAGATAGTGAGTTGCCCACATGAGTGGAGGTTATCCCGGAGAATTATGAGTTCAGAGCAGATGTGGAATGAAGTTGGATCCATTTTGTGAGTAAGTAACGAGAAAAAAAAAAAAAAGGAAAAATCTGTAAGTATCAATGTTTTTATTTTATTTGTTGTACAGTGTATATAGATTGTGTGTTACATCGGGATTAGAATACTTTTTGCAAAGACAGGACATGAGTTGATGATTTGATTAAAATCTAAATTAAGTTCTGCTATTTTCAGATTGAACAGTTGAAAAAACAGAGGGGTAGCCAGCACTAGTCAGTCTGGGGTCTTTTGTCCTCAGACCGCATGGCTTTGGGCTCGGCAGCAGTTTCAATTTACACCTGGGGAGCTGCTGAGTATAGCAGTGGTGATTGTGTAGATTCAGAAGGAGAAAGAGGGAATAAGTTAAATTTGGTAAGTTGAAAGTTATAATTAGTATGATAAGGTGTTTTTCGTTAGTGGATTTTTACCAAAGTTTAGTTGTTAAACAAAAACAAATGTGGTGCTTTTAAAATTAGAAACTGCATGGCTGGATATTATAGTTTACAGCTGTCTGTGATCAGAGGTACATAAATGCATCCAGTTTATTTTAGTCTATGAGATTTATTTTTATCAGTTCATATTTAAGTTTGCTTTGGAGTTAACGCGTGATTGCTGTTAGGGTATCATTAACCAGAGAAATGAATTTTTTCAGTTTTATGCTGTTTTGCTTCTCCCCCCTCCCTCTCAAGGTACAGGGCTGAATGATGTAGCCATGGCTGGCCACAAGGACTCTTATGTTCACTGTAAATGTAGAAGAAGAATAACCAGCCCAGCAAGCTACACACATTTTTTTCTTATACTTATCTGTTTCTCTTAGTTTTTGGTTTTATTTCCCACCATTAATGCAGAGATGCTCATATTTGCATCTAAGTTTTTAGAATTGTGTGATTAACGAGAGTTTATTGTGAAGAGATTTTAGCACTAGGTGCAGTGTGTTTCATTTCATTTGGTAAGAACGAAAGCATGAACCTGTGTTTATTTAAAGCCATTCATAATTAGATTTGATTTATCATTGGAGAGGGATGTATCGTTTTTTTCTTTGGTCAGGGGTATAGGCAAAGAGATAGGAAGGAAAAAATATATATATATAGCACAAGAGAGCGACTCCATTTTAATGAAATGATCTGTTTAAGTGCTTTATCAATTCACTAACCTATTCATTGAGTGTAACAGTTGTTTGGCGGGAGAGGAGGTGAACCCCCCCCCTTAGGAATGTGTTTGAGACGAAAAAAAAAAAAAACAAAAACCTGGGAGTGAGTCACTTTTAAAATGGATTTTACAGTTCTGCTGAGGTAAGAGGTTTGCGGTTTGAGTATGTTATAGGACTGAGTGCAAAGGTGATAGAAGAGGGATTAAGGAATTGATCTGTTTAATGTGAAAACAGAAATTTGTGTTGAAAGTATAGGGAAAGTGAATATTAGGGATGAGAGATGACATAATGTTAAAGAGGGAAGAGATTTATTTTTATGATGATGCTGGTAGGTACGAATGAATATGCAGAAGGCTGTGTGCTGGGAAATTTAGAATGTTTTGGGTAAAAAGTAGAGAAAAGATGTAAGTCAGTTGCATTTAATTGTGTGAAGATATGATTTATTTTAAATTAAACACAGGTCAGAAATAAACGGACGGCACTAATATGCATGACCTTTATGCGGCAGTATGTGTTAATTACAGTATTTATGTTGTATTCTCAGGTTAGTTCTCAGTTTTGATTATATCTCATTAGATGCTAACTTTTAGAAGTAAGGGAATGAATTAGGTTGCTTGTTTTGATGGGAGTTCAGGTATTGGACGTTTGTATTGTGGACTGGTTAGACGATATGTAAAGGAGTACGATTGTGAGACGGTGAACAGCAGAGAGTTAAGCAGCAATGCCTATTATCTATTTATGTGCCAGTAAGAAAAACTTTTGGTTAATGCATATTAGTATGTGCCATCCTTTTATTTTGCAGACTTCCAGACTCCTAGCTGATATGTCTGTGCTTTTGGAAATGATTCGTATTTCTATTTAGGGTATTTACAGGATTTGGTAGTAAGAACTTTGTGGAACATATGCATATTGGATGGAAATAAAATGACTTCTAATTAAGTGCAAAGTTGTCTGTTTTAAGTTTCTCTTTTAGAAGGCGAGTTAGGAGTTTACAAGCATAGGAAAACAAAAAGGTTTTAGATTTGTAAAAGGAAGTAGCTCTTATCACAGGGGACAGCGCCTCCTAGAGGTGAACCATCATAGAAAGGAGAGTAGCTTTATGACGGTTTTTTTCTGAATTAAGGTATAACAGTAGTTTGACTTTTAAGGAACCTGTAATGTCATTTTTAAATTTCATTTTACTCATGATATTAACTGTCATATATTAGATTTCTTTCCAGGGTACCAAAGCACAAAGCGCATTTGTCTCTGTTCTATGGGAGATGAAGAATGCAGTTTATTCCAGTTTGATTCCTTTTTCATTTTTAATAGATCTATTTTAATTTTTATCCTGAGTTTTTGTTTTCTTTTGTGGATCGATCCAATTCTTTTATATTTTTAAAGTACTTTTTTCTTTTTGAGCTCAAACGTTTGTCATGTTGTCTGTTCTATGTTATATGTGTAAAATGAGGAATGAATGAATGAATGCATTATGTGGTCAGTGCTGTGACATATATGTTTTAATGTACAGTCTGAGTATTTATGTTTGTGGTCTGGACCATTGCATGATGTTTTGAAATAATGTGGGGATTATTTGGCAAATTAAATATAGGGAGTACGTGACATAAAAGTATTTTCTTACTACTTAATCGGATTTGTTGCACTTTTATTTAGGTTTGACTTCATACACATGCATCTAATCTAAGGAGCTAAGAGATTCTGCCCTGACATCATCACTGAATCCTACTAAAAGAACTATATACGCACTGAATGCAGAAATTATTCTTGGTCACAGATGTTCTTATATATTATATGGACTGCAAGGCTTACAATTTATACCTGATTTTTGCTTTTTTCTTTGTTCTGTGGGAATGACTTTATGCAGAATTTCGGTTCTTTCATTCTCTGTCAGCACTTAGGTGTTCAAGTTAATGATATCATTTGAAGTGATGCTGTTTTTATTAGTTTGTATGTTCCAAGTTAAGTAGTATTTTCCAGTCTTAGACTTTATAATACTTATATGCTGAATCAGCTAAATGCATATGTATTAGGTTTTTCTATCTTTATCTATGGAAGCTGCTTCGATCACATAGAGGGTGATGTGTTTCAGTGTGATTTCAATATGATAATTCAGGGTTCAAGAGGGAGATCTCTTTATATTTCTCTTCCACACCAGCCTAAGTTATAAGCTATTCCTATTCTTTTGTTTTGCAGCTTGCACTTAGGGTAATCACTTTGCTGATCTTTAATATTTCAATATTCTATTTTTTTATTCTAACTTCTTCGCTGAACCTGTCTTTGAATATCTTTGTATTATGATACTATTTACTACCTAATGATTATGTCATTCTCTTTCACAAAGATTTCTTACTAGTGTAGCCTGTGATGCTTATTATGAGATTGTTCTCCTTGAAAGAAATACATACCTTACATATGAGGAGCTCTGTCATGGGGATCTGCAGTATACTCATTGGGGCGGATTTTCAGAGCCCTGCTCGCGTAAATCCGCCCAAAACCGGGCGGATTTACGCGAGCAGGGCCCTGCGCACCGGGAAGCCTATTTTACATAGGCCTCCCGGCGCGCGCAGAGCCCCGGGACTCGCGTAAGTCCCGGGGTTCTCCGAGGGGGGCGTGTTGGGGGCGTGTCGGGGGGCAGGCCCGGTCGTCGCGGCGTTTCGGGGGCGTGTCGGCAGCGTTTGGGGGGCGGGTATGGGGGCGTGGCTACGGCCCGGGGCGGTCCGGGAGCGTGGCCGCGCCCTCCGTACCCGCCCCCAGGTCATGGCCCAGCGCGCAGGAGGCCCGCTGGCACGCGGGGATTTACGCCTCCCTCCGGGAGGCGTAAATCCCCCGACAAAGGTAAGGGGGGGGTTTAGATAGGGCCGGGCGGGTGGGTTAGGTAGGGGAAGGGAGGGGAAGGTGAGGGGAGGGCAAAGGAAAGTTCCCTCCGAGGCCGCTCCGATTTCGGAGCGGCCTTGGAGGGAACGGGGGTAGGCTGCGCGGCTCGGCGCGCGCCGGCTATACGTAATTGATAGCCTTGCGCGCGCCGATCCAGGATTTTAGCAGATACGCGCGGCTCCGCGCGTATCTACTAAAATCCAGCGTACTTTTGTTTGCGCCTGGAGCGCAAACAAAAGTAGGCTATTCGCGCGCCTTTTAAAATCTGCCCCATTGTTTATTGTTCTTTTTTCTTATCTTGGCCCTTTTACTAGAAACCCTATCTGTGACTTAAAATATTCTGTTTATAAGCTAGTTTGTTCCCATTTAGGATTCCAAAGGGGAAGATATAATTTTCCTTATTTCTGTCTTTTATTCGTATTACATTCTTTCCTCTCCCTGTGTGAACACTCACATTGATGGTTTATCAATTCTGCAAAGTACATTATTTTGTTTTAGTTCACATAATATGCTAAAGACTTTCTCATAGTGTCAGCTTTTACTTGTTTTTATGATTATTCCCAATTACACTTAGACTTACCATCATTTAAGAAGGGTATTAGCCTCACTTCTCTAGAAGTACCTGAAGACGAAGCAGTATTATTAGCCATCATCTACCTTAATAACTAATACCCCTCGACTGACATCGGTTTAGAAACCTTGCCATCCACAGCTGTATTATCTCTTGGACATATGACTGCCACAAGCGAATTAGGACTGGCCATACAGTGAGAGCTTTCACTGCTACGGGTTGTTGTCATAATACTGGATAGCACTATAAATACTCTACAGAATTAGTATGATGTTTCGGATTTTTGCTATGCCTTTGCCTATCATGCATATGCCTTTGTATTTGATCTTCCATCACTGCAGCATATGACTAGAATATGTCTTATGCTTTGCAACACTTTTATAATTCATCCCACATCATGTATGCACAACACAGTATGAGTTCTTCTATTGATTTTTGGTTTTCTTCTATTCTATTGGTTTCTTTTACTTTTCTGGTAATGTGCAATCCCTACTTGCCATTTTAATGAATATTATCCTGGGTAGTTGTTCATAATAAGAGTACTCATTGAAAAGATTTGCCCAGGATACCTAGTATTATATGAGAAACATAGTACTTTCATACTAGTCTCTCTGTGTACTTATCTTTACATGTTATACCACTATTATGTACTTACTTGATTCTGAAAGATAACATATGTGATCATGTTATTATGAAGTAGGGCCTTTTTATAATGCAGGTATCTGTATAGCTCCATTATAGAGCTAATAGCTACCTAGTGAAAATTAGTTTTGATGTTATTGTTTGATTAACTAGTGAATGCTTGTGGGAGTATCATTCATATTAATTAGGAATCTAGAGGGACACACACCTATGCACTACACCTGATAAATACCAAGGTTAGTGGTTAGGACACACTTTTAAGTTCCTTTGTCATGGCTCATCATCGAAGATTGATTGATGTCCATTAAAGGTGTCCCATAGAGGGAAATGAAGAATATGATTGATCAGATACACAATATTAAGAGGAAAAATACCCAGACGCCTCTGCTGTACTGTGGCCTGTCAGAGGTGAATGAACTCTGAGTGCCTTTCTAAGCATGACTTGCAGAATATCCCTGAGATCGACCTACTGGCAGGCTCTATAATTACAGGCCAGAAAGGCATCAATGACAATATCTGCACCACAATACAGGGAAACTTGTTTTGCAGGAAACCAGGATGCAGGCTTTTGTCTTGCAGATGCCTATTTCAACGGACAGGAGCCAGGTAAATGAAGATGCCCCTGAGGGTACAGTTTTAATTAAGTCCTGGCTCCAGAAAACGGAATTCATGCTGAGTTTCCTATTGAAACCACAGACTTGCTATGTGTTTACACAACAAAGAATATCAAGAGAAGAACAGAAGAACAAAGTGCATCAAAGCCAGGTTGATAAAGGAACTTTTATGGTGGGAGGATGAACAGGGTTAGAAGAATTTTTAGTTGAGGGAGGTCCTCACAAGCATTTCCTATACAGGATAGATTGTCATGACAACAGCATAATGTATCTCTGTAACTGAGCTTTTGAGCAGTGACGTGATTCTGGAAACTTCGGTAGTGCTGTATTTTGATTATATAAGTCAGGGCATGTCATATATTCATGGAGATGCTGGTTATTACAGATAGAGGGCATATCGCATCTCACAGGAACACTTGTCTTTTAAGAAGCCAAATAAATTGAATTTGAAAACCTCTTGCTGAGTAAAAAGTGTTCTTGTTGCCCTGGCTTTGAGTCCAGAAATTATAAACACATCCCTTATCCCTCTACATATCCTTGTTAAAGGCAGGGACCCTTGGACCAAAGTGGAGTTGGTGCAACCCGCAGGGAGGAGCCCTGCAGGTCCCCACTGTTGGCTGGTGGAGTAGGATTATTGTGTTTGTGGCATTGTGGACCCTTGGTCACAATGGAGATGACTCCACCCACGGGGAGGGGCCCCGTGGGGAACCACTGCGATAGGCTGAACTCAGATAGCAGACATAGGATGATAGAGTCTTTATTGTAATGCTGTAGATAGATGGTAAAGCAGGAAGTAAGGCACTGATCCAAGAAGTGCCAGTACATTCAACAGGCTCAGATGTGAAGTCTCACCCAGAAGTTTCACGATAGGCAGAAGCCTGCAGTGTGGGTAATGTCGCAGCTGGTAGGTGGAGCTGGAGCACCGGATCATAGAGGTACTCACAGGAATGATGGCGTCTTCCTGATGGTGGAAAGTTGGGACCAAAGGTCTGTGGTGCAGGATATAATGGCTGGTAGGCCCTTGAGGAGCGAGTACCCAATGATCCAATATCCTGAAATGTAGAAGAGAGAGAAAGACCCTTGAGGAGCGGTTGTCAGTTAGAGAGGACCCCGAAGGGTAGTTGGAAGCGAGAGACCCCCGAGGAGTGGGTATCTTGAGCTTCTACTGGAGCGAGGCCCTTGGAGTGAAGCAGCGTCTAAGCGAGCAGCTTAGAGCGGTCAAAGTAGCTTAAACTGAAGTCCTTGCTAACTCAAGGTGATAGCGGAAGCGGAGGCTAGATATACCCGGAGGTACTGACGTCATGCGGTGGGGCCGCCCCCGAGGTTCCCGCCATAACGTGTACTTGAACGTAGGAGATGTACACGTTCACACCCTAGGAGGCCATGGGAGTGAGCATGGCAGATGGGGACGCCCATGCTGGTTTGGAAACGCCGAGACCCTCGGCACTCGGCACCGGAGGCAGCCATCTTGCCCAAAGAGAGAAAGGGGAGAGACCGACAGACGCAACAAGGATGAGGCAGAAGCCCGACTGGAGCTTCACTTATACCAGCCCATGTTCCCCTTAGGTCGAGCCTCATGTGCTGGGGCCACCAAAGGCCTGGAGATCCGTAGATGAGGTTGTGGCATACGGGAGCAGTGTGAGGCAAGCTCGGATCAGGGCAGGCAGCCATCAGGAATGTCCAGTAAAAGGCAGAGGACAGTGGCAGGTGGCATTCAAGGAAGGTCCAGTAATCAGGCAGTGGTCAGTGGCAGGTGGAAATTGAGAGAAATCCAGGATGCAGGCCAAGGTCAATATGAGGTATCCATCCAAGTGAAGGCGGGACAGATAGGCAGAGCAGGAGGTTGAAGAGCACACAGGAGGCAAGGCACACAGAAGATCTGAAGATTGACCACAAAGCTGACAAAATGAAGACCACAAGACCAGATGATGAACTGAAGACCAGGAATCGAAGACCAGGAATCGAAGACCAGGAGTATTCACAAGAAGTTGTGAACACTGAAGGAACTCACTGTACAAGGCTGAAGCGAGAACTGTGGCCGAAGCATCTTGCTGCTGGAGAATTGCCCTTTTATAGGGCAGCATTCCTGACGTCATCAAGAGGGGCCGCGGGGCTTTCCCGCTGTGGTCCCTTTAATTATAGAAAGGAGGCATGCGCGCCTGCCTAAGGAGGACGCACCACACCAGGACCTGTCGGTGGCCTTCCTGCCCTGAGCAGTGTTGGATTCCTGCTGCGTATGCCAGCCAGTCAGAAGCTTGCCAGGATGGAGGTGAAAATGGCGTGCCGTGGGAGCAGCCCGCGAGCTGTCATTTGCAACACTCCTGCCTGAGATCCCCTCTGTCCCTATCCCCAAATCTCTTCCCTAGCACCATTCTCTAAGATTTCTTTTCTTATAATAAAGAACAAATACATTAATTTGACAAAGAAATGTCAGAAAATTGCTTAATTTTTATAAAATAAGAAATGTGCACAGTTATGCAAATTTGTCACGTATTTGCCAAAGATCCTTGAAAGTTCTGCCCCAGGAAACCAGGGACACTGCTTATAAGTAAGCAAGATTGAAGCACTGCAGCAGCCTCCAGTGGCAGTGCTGTGGCAGAGATGGTCTATTCCTCTTGTCTTTACAATAGTAGAGGGCCTAAAAATGTAGAAGAAGGCAAAGCCAGCTTGCACAGAGCAGGGGGTGCTGGTGTACCAAGCTCTCAGGAGAGGTGACAAGGTCAAGCAATATGAAACAGCAGCGAGCTTCTGACACATCCTTAGCTACAACTGGGGGGAGGTGAATCAGGTTCCTGGCATGGGCTACAAGCAGACTTGGCTACACTTCCCAGGCAGAGACTGAGAGCAATGTCTTGCAGGTGGTCAAGTTTGTACAACTGACAGCTGGGAGATACCCTCAGCTAGAGTAGAGAAAGCAGGGAGCAACCAGGAAGACTGGATGGGCCAAACGGTCATTACCTGACCTACATCTACCAGGTTACTATGAAAGCCAGTAAAAGTGAGTCATATTTTAGTGTTTTGATGGGGAAGGGTGTTTGAGCTCTTTTTGGTGTCTGAAGCTTTTAAACCATCCCATTCCTCTCAGCCCCCTCTCCCAGCTGTTTCCTACCTCCTCCTTGCTGACAGATGTTGATAATGAATAGACTTGTTGGCAGAGCCTCAGGAAGAGGTAAAACCAGACAATCTGCTGCTCCAAGTGGATCTAGAACTGCCCTCTACAACAATCTGTTTCAGGCAGCTCTAGAAATGCCCTCTGTGACATTATGCTCCAGGCAGGTCTAGAACTGCCTCTGACAATTTGTTTAAGGATTTCTAGAACTGCTCTCTGAACTAATCTGTTCTAGGCAGATCTAGAACTACCCTCGGCAACAATCTGCTCTGGACCTTTCTAGAACTTCCTTCTGCAAGAGTCTGCTCCAGGCAGGTCTAGAACTGCCTCTGACAATTTATTTAAGGATTTCTAGAACTGGTCCTTGAAATAATCTGCTCTAAGCAGATCTAGAACTACCCTCTGCGACAATCTGCTCTGGACATTTCTAGAACTTCCTTCTGCAAGAGTCTGCTCCAGGCAGGACTAGAACTGCCAATAAATTACTTTTCCAGTTTCAGCGCTAAAGCTTGCAAAGTTGGCGTTGATTCTGCTTGTGGTTCCCAGCTTTGCTTTCTAGTAGTCCATCATGTGGAGGGGGGGATCTAGTGATTAGAGCAGGGAAGCCCAGGGTTCAGATCCTGTTTCTCTCACTGCTGCTCCTTGTGACCTTGGGAAGTTACTTCGCCCTCCATTGTCTCAGGTACAAACTTAGGGCCGGATTCACTAAGGTTTTTCTCCCACTCTTTGTTTAAGGGGAAAATGCTTAGCAAATGAGGCACTTAGGGGCCGATGCTATATTAAACGCGGAAAGCGGGGGATGACTTTTCAGCGCCCGCTTTCTTAACGAGCTCATGGCGCCCGCAAGGGGGGGGGGGGCGCCATGCTATAAACAAATTAGGGGGTCGCGCTAGCAAGGAGGTGCTAAGGTCACACACACACACACACACACACACACACACACACACCCCCGGCAGCTGCAGGTTATGAAAACCGATGCCGCCGAGTTTACCGGCGTCAGTCTTCTTAACTTGGTGGTCTGCCGAGGTATTTTTTTTTTACTTAAGAAGTACAGAAAAGCAGTTTTTTCTGATTTTCTGTACTTCTTTTACATGCGCTCAGCTATTAACGCTGCTCCAGGCATTAATAGCTGCTCCAGGCATTAATAGCTGAGCCTGCTCCAGGCATTAATAGCTGCTCCAGGCAGGCGTTAATATCTGAGAGCTAAACGTGCGTCTGAGACGCAGATTTATCTTTTTGCATGCGGAGTGAATGAGTAATAGCCTCATTCACGTGCATTTGCATGCGATGAGCGCTATCTCATTCACTCTGCGTCGGATGCAGGTCAAATAGGCGCTAATCTCCCTATTGCATTAGGGGGTGGATTAGCGCCTATTTAACCCGCGTCCGAGTGTGGCTTATACAGTGCGTTCGGCTGAGCGCACCGTATTGCCTCGGCCCCTTAGATTATAAACCCTCTCAAGACAGGGAACTACTTACTGTACCCGTAATACAAATCAATTTGAGCAGGGATTTGGAAAAGGCGAGGAATTACAGCTAAAATCCGAATGCATTTCTAATTAGTTCCTTGAGGAACAATTTTGCTTCCACTCTGAAGGAAGCCCCTTCTCTCATGCCCCCAGCTGACTCTCTTTTTACACAGCACAAAGTGGTGGACGCAGGGGAGAAGCTCCCAGCAGAGGCGGTAGGGAATTTTCAAAGGCCTCAGCAGTGGAGGCGAGGGGGGGAGGTAAGACGGAGGGAGGGCAGCACAGCAGGGTTGGGAACATGGGAGGATTGATGGGGCCTTCTCTCGGATCGCACTGTAGCAAAGGTAAACGTCTCAGCAGGTGAAACCTGGTCCGCTTCTCTCTTCTCTGTTTAAGCAGCCTTTCAGCCATTGATTTTTTTTGAGTCGAAACGGCAGACGAAAGATCTCAGTTTGCACAAATAAATCTGATATGGTGATAAGACACAGAGAGGTACGACCCAGTCTGTGAGGGCTGAGAATCAGCAGCAGAGGGGATTAACAGGATGAGACCAACACGCAGGCCTTAGCAGAGTCACCTAATGAAGCACTGCACAGACTTAAACCATCAATAAGTAAACTGGCACAGAGAGCTCTTTTTAAAGATTACATTTTAATGAAAAGGATTTTAATCTGGCACGGGGTCGAATAATGGGACATCTGAATTTCTTCTCGAGAAAAGACTGAATTAGTTCTGGTTTTCAGTCAAAAATAGCTTAGCATCATCAAACTCAAATAAAAAGAAGATATTTAATGCTATTGTAGGGATCCTTGCATCTAAGAGTGGGTGGCTCACGGGAACAATAGCTACTACCTGGAGATAATACCCTTATTCAATAAACATACACACGGTTACTGTGACTCCAACATTGCTCTAAGCTTCAACAGCAAGAGGAAATGTGGAAAAAAGGATTTGCACTCACAAAGCGGGGAGTAGCTGGCTTGTTACGGCGGTTACTACCCCAAACCAAATAAGCCTATACTGCACTTTCAATGCAAAGCCAGTATAGCTCTCTGCTTCAACGGCAGGGGAGAAAGTCTGACACTTCATACATATCCAGGATAGCCCTCTGCTTCAACGGCAAGGGAGGAAGACTGATACTTCACGTATATCCAGCATAGCTCTCTGCTTCAACGGCAGGGGAGAAAGTCTGACATTTCATACATATCCAGCATAGCCCTCTGCTTCAACGGCAGGGGAGGAAGACCAATACTTCACGCATTTCCAGCATAGCTCTCTGCTTCAACGGCAGGGGAGCAAGACTGATACTTCACTTTCGATACATAGCCAGCATGGCTCTCTGCTTCAACGGCAGGGGGGAATGAAGAAAGGTGGATGTATATTCAGGCAACAACCAACAAACACTGAATTACACAGTCTGGATAAACAGATAAGCATGGGTGCAGCTTGCTTATTGCGGTGGTTAATACCCCTAACTAATTAAGCTATTTCACTTAGATGCAGTTCCAACACTGCTCTCTACATTAATGGCGGGGGTGGAAGGGAAATAGAATAAAAAGGTTACTAAGAACCAAGAGAAACATAAGTATGTGAGAGAAAAAAAAAGTGCGAAAGCTTGCTGGGCAGACTGGATGGGCCGTTTGGTCTTCTTCTGCCGTCATTTCTATGTTTCTATGTTTCTATCCCTACTAAGGAGTATTTTACCCTTGCTGGTTAGTGAAGGGGAAAAGGTTCTAGGGGGGAGAAGAGGCTGCAGAGACTGGGCTCTGCCAGCAGGTGGCAGAGCAGGGCCTCGGTGTATTTCACGGAAGTGCCCAGCTTGATGTGGAAGGAGTCGGATGCAACGTTCTCTTGCTGCTCTATATCAAGGGAAGGAGGTGGACGAGCTCTAGGATCAGGCCTCATCACCATGGTTCTCCACCAGAGGAAGGTGATGAACTTTTGAAACTTTCTCCCAGTATGGCAGAAAGTTACTGCTAATCCTTAGAGTTTGCAGTTGACGTTCCTGGAATGTGGGGCAGTGAGACCTCCCTGTGGGCCCATCTCCACTCCTCCTTTCTCAGATCTATAGGGTGCACCAGCAAGTGTCCTCTGGCGGAAGGGGGATCAACTCTTGTAACATTTGTTTACCGTTTGGAGTGTATTTCTTTTCGTTACAGGAATGTGACTGTTCTTATTTCATTAAGCTTTGCTAAGTAAAAGATTTTTGTTTGGACGTCCAATGTGGTGATTTTAACAGAGGTAAGAGCCATAGAAATCCCCTGGGAGGGCCTAACCGAGCAGTCTGCCCCCCCCCCCCAGGGGAAAGAACCTGGAATGGAATGTGATTGCTTTGGGGGGCCATGTGCAGTCGAGCGGTTACAAAATACAAGACCCGCAGCTGATTCATTATATATAGAACCTGCTTGTTATCATAGGCTAATGGCCAATCCATTTTGGCTAGCCTTTAATTCTATGTCAGTCTGTCTCTATGGGGGTAATGTTCAGAGCCATTTAAGGAAATAATGCTCATAAATGGTTTTGTATAAAATTGCACAGGGGATGTGCAGACAAAAGTAGGAATTAATCCACAAGCAGAGGAGAGAGCAATTCTGCACGTGGTAAACAAATAATCCAAGCTAATCGTGCAGAGTCAATTAAAGATCCACACTTTTTTCAGATAAATGTAATAAATATTTACATCATCATATTCCAACAAGTCCCTAGCTGGACTATGATGATGTGCCTTATGTAAACTGTGGAGTTGCCGAACCAAGTAAATATTTATTACATTTATCTGAAAAACGTGTGGATCTTTAATTGACTCTGCACGATTCCCTGAGATAAAAGTAGGCGCATAACCTGACTTTGTGCCAGGGGCGTAGGGCGACTGCCGAAGTGGGGTGGTGCACCAAAATATTTGCTGCTGCCAGGTGCCCTAGAGCACAGACCCCCCTCCTACATTATCCCGTGAGCTCTACTTTCTTTGATGCAAAAAGCCTATCAGTTTTATGCTCACAGCAACCCAATCCTTAGAGAGAAAATTAGCTAAAGCCATCCCTTAAAATAATCACCTAATCTACTAACAGTTACAATAAAATATACGAATGAAACAAATATTTTCTGCAAGAACGTTCAAAATGGTTTTCTGTAGGCAAGTGAAATTAACAAAGAGCAAACTTCTGTTTAAAACAGAAATGAGGAAGAGAGAACCATAACGCCTTAAAAGCCAGTGATAAGCCCCATCATTTTCACAAAAACTGGACCTTTAAAATACAGATAAACCCTCACCAACTACAGAATAGAAATGTCCTCACCCAGAAGTGACGATAACAGACTGTCAAAAAACCAAAATGATGTATTAGAAATTGATGAGAAGAATCCAAACAGTAAAAATTGTAGAAAATGTATGTCTATGTATGTAAATCTATCGACTCAAAGATGAGACACAAATGTATCAGTCACAAAAAAATAAAAAGAAAAGAAAAACCATAAGATCCAATTCAGTATTTAAACCGTCAAGAACCAATGTCTTTAGATGGTATATACATCGTTCAATTTGAAGAAGTCTGCAAGAAAAATCACTGCCTCGGTGGTTTTAATGGGACAACTCCAATATAAAAAAAAAAAATCTTCAAAATGTGTCTAAATTATTGCCAATGGGTCCCCAAAGGAGCTGCTAGATGACCCTTCTTCATGCAACTGTTGTGGAGGTGGACTCTTAGCCCGAGGTGGAGTTGGCGCTACCCGTGGGGAAGCCCCCACGGGTCCCCTCCATCGGGAGGCGGAGAAGAACGGGAAGCAGAGGCCAACTGGAGCTTTGCCAATACCAGCCCTCGTTCCCCACAGGTTGAGCCCTTGGGTACCGGGGCCGTCTGGTCTTAGGCGGGCCTCCGCGTGGTTGATCCCGTGGAGGGTGCTCAAGGCAGGGAGCCAGGAAGCAGCGAAGACACAGGGTCCAATGAATCTGGGCTCAAGACAAGGCCTGGATCCAGATGCCCGGACAGGATGAAGCAGGCTAGGAGTCAGGAACGCATTAAGTCCGGGCTTATAAGTAGGCAAAAGCCTAAGAATGGCCAAGTCCAAGTAGTCAGCTGGAGGCAAAGTCAGGTACAAGCTGGAGTTAGGCCAGGTGGCTGGAGAAAAGGTCAGGTACAAACTGAAGTCAGGGCAGGCGGCTGGAGACAAGGTCAGGTCCAAGCAAAGGTCAGAGCCAGGGAATCCATCGAAAGCGTGGTCAGGAACAAGCGAGGGTCAAAGCCAGAGAATCCGTCCAAAGAGTGGTCAGGAACAAGCGAGGGTCAAAGCCAGAGAATCCGTCCAAAGAGTGGTCAGGAACAAGCAATCATTGGCAAAAAGACAAACATGTATCTCATCTGGCCCCATGGCCTTGTCCACTTTCAGTTTGCCTTGCTCTTCCCATACATTCTCTTCTGTAAACAGAGTTTTGTCTACCCCATCCCCATCTACAATCTTGTCTACCAAAAATGGTTCTTCTCTAGGGACTTCTTTAGTGAACACCGAACTAAAGCATTTGTTTAATATTTCTGCCATTTCTTTGTCTCTCTCCACACATTGCTCCTCGTCACCTTTCAATTTCACTTTACCACTACGGGCCTCCCTTCTTTCTCTGATGTATCTGAAAAATGTTTTATCACCTCGCTTTACCTCTTTGGCAATCCTTTCTTTCGCTTGATCTTTTGCTTTCCTGATTACTTTCTTCATCTCCCTCAGTTTCACCAGATATTCTTCCCTGTGTTCCTCCTTTTAGGATCCTTTATATTTCTTGAATGCTGCTCTTTTTGCCTTTATTTTTTCAACCACTTCCTTTGAGAACCAGATTGGTTTCTTTTTCCTCTTACTTTTGTTTACTTTTCTAACATATATTTATTTTATTTATTTATTTATTTATTTAAGAATTTTTTTATATACCGGGGCACGTTAAAAACATCACCTCGGTTCACAGTGTAACGTAACGTAGCAACAGGCTTTACAAAAATTTAGAATAGATAAGGATAGATAAACATTAGAAAAAAGGTTCTTTAACTATTCACAAGTTGAATTTCTGTTCATTATTCAGATGAAAACTCTTGAGGAGAGTAGAGGAGAAAAGGTTCTTTAACTATTCACAAGGTGATAGGGATGAGGGCGGGTAAGGAGAGGTGACTCTTAAGGAGGTTGAAGGAAAATAGGTTCTGTAATTAATCACAAGGTGGCAGGTAAGTAGGCGGATATGGGGGGGTAGGGGGAGGATGGGGTTGTTGGGTTGGGAGGAGGGTATTGGTTGCCTTTGTAATAGCTCCTTTCACTTTGGACCACTGTTGTTCCACCTCACCTATTTTCTCCCAGTCTTCCAGTTCTTCCTCTAGGAATAGCTTTCTCTGAGCTTCAGCCACTCTCATGTGGGGGACTCATTGGCCTCCATCTTATCACCCACTCTCTTTAACATTTATTTGGCCCCTTTAGGCAAACTTATCAAAGACCACTAATTCACGCACTACTCCTACATCCAACCTCTGTTCCCAGTTAACTCAAATCAAGACACCAACATAAATAATTGTCTGATGAAGGTGACTTGCCGGCTACTACAAAATAAGCTAAGTCTGAACTTCAGTAAGAGTGAAATGTTGTGGATAGGGAAACAGAAACATATCCAGCCTCACCCCAAAGCTTGGATGGAACAACACTGATCCTTAGCTCCCACGCCTGGAGCCTGAACTTCATCTGGGACTCCAAATTAACTATCAAAACCCTGATCCAAGCGGTGACCAAAACAGCCTTCTTCCACCTCCACCAGCTCTGCCATCTCTGCCCTCTCCTGGTCAACCATGCCTTCATAATTGCTGTCTGAGTCATTTTAATCTCCCACAGACTATTGCACCTCACTCTAAACTGGTATCGACATGACACTTAATTGCTGTCTACAACTCATACAGAATGTGGCTGCCTGCCTGGCAATGAATGGAAGAAAATTTGACCACATAACATCAATTCTTAAAGCACTACACTGGCTCCCCACCCTCTTCTGCACCAAATTCAACTCCTGCCTACATTAACTCTAAGGTCACGCACCAACCCCTACTGCATAGAATGTCTAACCCCTTACACACCAACTCACTCCCTGTGCTCCTCAGCTCAGGCTCACCTAGCTATATTCTTCCCCAGAGCAATACGCCTCACCAGCATAAGGAAGAGAACCTTTTGCTGGGTCAGTTCCAACACTGTGCAACTCTCTACTCCCCTATATCAGACTTGCCATGGACCTTTTATCCTTTAGAAGGCTGGTGAAAACCTAACTTTTTGAGACTGCATTTGGCACCAGGTAATGACTTGAGCGCTTTCAAACTTTGCATAGATTCTATTGCATAGAATCTGAACTATGTATGGAACTACACTGTACTAATGCAACCAATTAACTACCCTCTAGTTACAAGGATCTTTAAACTGTCTGTGACACGTCTTACCCTTATGTCTTAAGCAGGGCACTCTGCTATTAAGTTCCTGCTCTTTATTAAGAGCTGTTCTCTTGCTCCCACTGTATACCATAGCTTCTTTACACCTTTTGAAATCAGGGGCATAGGAGGTGACTGCTGAAGTTAGTGGTGCCCCAAAAAATTTGCTGCTGCCAGGTGCCAGCATCCAAGAAGAGAAGCAGGACCAGGAGGCTGCTGGTGGACCCCAACCTGCCAGTGGCCAAGAAGAGGAACAGGTCCGGGATACCACCAGCAGAACTCCATCCCACCGGCAGCCGAGAAGAGATCTGGGAGGCCACTGGTGGACCCCAACCCACTATCAGCCAAAGAAAGAAAAGGTCCAGAAGGTCACCGGTGGCCGAGAAGAGGAAGAAGTCCATACTCCTGCTTCTGTAAGTGTGCTGACCTCTCCTAGATGTTCACAGCAAACAAATGTGCGGCATATAATAAACTGGACAATAATAGTATAACCAACAATTATTTAATTTACATTTGCACACAGACTTGTGCAAGGTATTTTAGTATACAATTAACAGTGATGTACAAGCGACAGAGCCCCGACATGGCTGTGTTTTGCCTCCAGCTGCGTCAGGGGGACCGAAGTTTGTCTGAGTCTACAATAGTGATAAAAGAGAGGACACTGTCTTCTGCACTATGAGATAATGCAGGAACTCCCAGAAATCTGCTTAAGATACAAGAGAGGACACTATTGTAGACTCAGACAAACTTCGGTCCCCCTGACGCAGCTGGAGGCGAAACACAGCCGTGTCGGGGCTCTGTCGCTTGTACATCACTGTTAATTGTATACTAAAATTCCTTGCACAAGTCTGTGTGCAAATGTAAATTAAATAATTGTTGGTTATACTATTATTGTCCAGTTTATTATATGCCGCACATTTGTTTGCTATGATTTTCCCTATATGTGTGTGCTGTTCACTCCGCCCCTCCATTGTGCTCTCCTAGATGTTGCCACTCTGCTGCATGCACACACAATTGGTGGTTCTCTGCACCACTGTGCACTATGGGGGTAATTTTCAAAAGGAGTTACATGCGTAAATGTAGCTACTATTGTAGCAATTTTCAAAAGCCATTTACTCAAGTAAAGTGCACTTATGTGAGTAAATCCTATAGACAAGTCAATGGCATATATTGTAGCAATTTTCAAAAACCCACTTACTCAAGTAAAGTGAATTTACTCCAGTAAACCTGGTTTTTACTCGAGTAAATGCTTTTTAAAATCAGGCCCTATGGATGCTGCGCCTATGATCAGAAACTGACCAAGGTACATTTAATAACCCAATCCTGGATTCATGAGTACAAAGGAGACATTAAAGAGATACATTATGCTAGTCCTGAAGCAAGCAGCTGGCTTCCGCATTACAGTGGAAACTGATAGCAACCGCTCCGCCAATTCAGCCATACACAAGAAGAAGTGGCAACAAAGAGCTGATTTTGCTGGATTTTCATCAGTCGCTGTATGAAATCAGTGCCAGGACCTTTGTAGGCAGTTTGAGATGTTGCCCTTCTCAAACTGTGTGGGCTGGTGGGGGTGAGGCAGGGCAGATTGCAATGACAGAGATCGGCTTAATGAGGTGGTCAGATATCCAGATATCACTGGACTGGTGCACAAAAGAGCTAAACACATGTAAGCTCTTCCAGCATTTACATGCGTGTATTTTATTTTTAGTGGTGCAATTGGAGAAGCTCTGTCACACATTCTTCACTCTCACCAATCTGCATTAAATACAGAGAAGGACAATGTCTCCTCAGAGACTCCCAGAGATCTGTATTAGGTTTAAGAGACAACATTGCCTCCTAAGCCAGAGATTTTAATTAGAAAAAAAGGAGGACATTGTTTCCTATGCTGTGAGATCCTGCAGGAACTCCCAGAAATCTGCTTAAGATACAAGAGAGGACACTGTCTTTTGCACTATGAGATCCTGCAGGAACTCCCAGAAATTTGCATTAGATACAAGAGAGGACACTGTCCACTATGAGATCTTGCAGGAAAACCCAGAAATCTGCATTAGATACAAAGAGGACACTGTCTTTTGCACTATGAGATCCTGCAGGAACTTCCAGAAATCTGCTTAGATACAAGAGAGGACACTGTCTTCTGCACTATGAGATCCTGCAGAAACTCCCAGAAATCTGTATTAGATACAAGAGAGGACACTCTCTTCTGCACTATGAGATCCTGCAGGAACTCCAAGAAATCTGCTTAAGATGCAAGAGAGGACACTGTCTTCTGCACTATGAGATCCTGCAGGAACTCCCAGAAATCTGCATAAGATACAAGAGAGGACACTGTCTTCTGCACTATGAGATCCTGCAGGAACTCCCAGAAATCTGCTTAAGATGCAAGAGAGGACACTGTCCACTATGAGATCTTGCAGGAAAACCCAGAAATCTGCATTAGGTATACCAGAGACGTTGTTCCCTGCTCTGGAAACAATTTGGCAGCACCAATCAGGAATGAGTTAAAGATATAAAATCTTGTCACCAATTATTCCAAACTACCCAGCTAAAAGATTTGTGTAAATGAAAGTGTTTCTGCTCTGCAGGATGACAGGTGTTTGTGTCGATGAAGATTCCACTAGGGATTTGATTTAGTCTCTTGCGCTTGCAAAAGAGATGCAAAGACCATTGAATCACAAGCAAATACAGGAGAGAGTAACAGCTCCACATGACAAGTACAACTGCCAAAACATGCGGAGGGGCTCTTAATGTGCCAGTGTAACCCCACACAGCTAACATTTGTTTCACAGATTTTGCCTGTTTGGACAAAAGTAGAAGCATTACTGGTAAAGGAGAATCCTTTCAGGATGTAATTTCAGGAGTTTTACAAGTATAAGGAGGATCTTTTCAGGATGTAATTCCAGTCGTATTACAAGTATAAGAAGGATTATAAGAAGGATCCTTTCAGGATGTTAGTTCAAGAGTATTACAAGTATAAGGAGGATTCTTTCAGGATGTTAGTTCAAGAGTATTACAAGTATAAGGAGGATCCTTTCAGGATGTTATTTTAGGAGTATTACAGGTATAAGGAGGATCCTTTCAGGATGTTATTTCAGGAGTATTACAGGTATAAGGAGGATCCTTTCAGGATGTAATTTCAGGAGTTTTACAAGTATAAGGAGGATCCTTTCAGGATGTAATTCAAGGAGTATTACAGGTATAAGGAGGATCCTTTCAGGATGTAATTCAAGGAGTATTACAGGTATAAGGAGGATGCTTTCAGGATGTAATTTCAGGAGTATTAAAGGTATAAGGAGGATCCTTTCAGCATGTTATTTCAGGAGTTTTACAGGTATAAGGAGGATCCTTTCAGGATGTTATTTCAGGAGTATTACAGGTATAAGGAGGATCCTTTCAGGATGTAATTCCAGTAGTATTACACGTATAAGGAGGATTTTCTTTTTCAAATATGAAGAGGATGCTTTCAGGATGTAATTCCAGTAGTATTACAGGTATAAGGAGGATCCTTTCAGGATGTTATTTCAGGAGTATTACAGGTATAAGAAGGATTCTTTCAGGATGTTATTTCAGGAGTATTACAGGTATAAGGAGGATCCTTTCAGGATGTAATTCAAGTAGTATTACAGGTATAAGGAGTATCCTTTCAGGATGCAATTTCAGGAGTATTACAAATATAAGAAGGATTATACGGAGGATCCTTTCAGGATGTTATTTCAGTAGTATTACAAGTATGAGGAGGAAGCTTACAGGATGTTATTTCAGGAGTATTACAGATATAAGGAGGATGCTTTCAGGATGTTAATTCAGGAGTATTACAGGTATAAGGAGGATGCTTTCAGGATGCAATTCAATGAGTATTACAAGTATAAGGAGGAACCTTTCAGGATGTAAATCCAGTAGTATTACAAATATAATAAGGATTATAAGGAGGATCCTTTCAGGATGTAATTCCAGTAGTATTACGGGTATAAAGAGGATCCTTTCAGGATGTAATTCCAGTAGTATTACAAGTATAAAGAGCATCCTTTCAGGATGTAATTCCAGTAGTATTACAAGTATAAGCTGGATCCTTTCAGGATGTAATTCCAGTAGTATTAAAGGTATAAGGAGGACCCTTTCAGGATGTAATTCCAGCAGTATATCAGGTATTTATTTTATTTATTTATTTATTTAATAACTTTTAATATACTGACGTTCGTAATGCACATCACACCAGTTTACAATTAACTCAGGAAGGAGGAGTTACAATGAACGAGGAGCAGGGAGTGGGAGCAGGCGAGAAAAGGGAGGAGAGGGAACGGGAAGGGAGAAAGAAAGAAAGAGAGAAAAGCACAGAAGTAAAGTAGAACAGAGCAACCATAATAATATAACATAGGTAACTTATTTACATCATTTCCTTAAATAAGGATATAAGGAATAAGGAGGTATAAGGTATAAGGAGGATCCTTTCTGGGTGTAATTCCAGTAGTATTACAAATATAAGGAGAATCTTTTCAGGGTGTAATTCCAGTAGTATTACAAATATAAGGAGAATCCTTTCAGGGTGTAATTCCAGTATTATTACAAGTATAAGAACGTTTATAAGGAGGATCCTTTCAGGATGTTATTTCAGGAGCATAGCAGGTATAAGGAGGATCCTTTCATAATGTAATTCCATTAGTATTACAAGTATATGGAGGATCCTTTCAGGGTGCAATTCTAAGAGTATTATTGGTAAAGGAGGATCATTGGTAAAGGAGAATCCTTTCATAGTACAATTCAAAGATTATTACAAGTTGTTAGGAGTTAGCAATCTGTTAGGGAGTTAGCAAACAGATAGGGATATTTGTGGGTGGATCCTTGGGCCGGTGGCAGATGACCACGCCCCCAGGGGAAGATCCCGAGAGGGACCACCGGTCAGGCTCAGAGTTTGGAGACACACACTAGATCTTTTATTAAACCATATAAAGAACCACCAGAGGTGGCAGTAGTGAGCTGGAGTACCCGGCAGGGCCGTAGTCCCTCAGGTACTGGAACAGTGATCCCTGGATGGCTGAGCTGTTGAGAAACTGAATATAGTGAGTAGGCAGGGTAAGCAGAGTTCAGATAAGGAACCTTGATAGAACACTCACACAATGTTCTCATAGAAGCCCAGAAGCTGGAATGAATAGGCCCTCGAGGAGCGAGTACCTGGATCCAGGGAAAGCTCTGAGAGAGCGATGGTAACTCACTGATGTATTTGGCAGTGATGACTTCCAGGCAGAAGAGAATACAGAGCAAGTCTGGGAACAAGGGCCCTCGAGGAGCGAGTACCAGTTCCAGATTGTCACCTGAAAAACAAAGGAGAGAGTGAGGCCCCCGAGGAGCGGGTACCCCTAGTAAGTCCAAGGAGGCAGAATAGCTTGGAATCTGAAGCGAGTCCGTTCCTTCCATTCCATTCCTTGCTAACTCGATGTGTTAGCAAATTCTAAGACCTTATATATCCGTCACGGGTGACGTCATCTCAGGGGGACACCCCTGAGGTTCGCGCCATCGCCGGTACTTATGTCGTGGCCATGCAGCGTGTGCGCCCCTATGCCTCCAGGAAACATGGCGGGTTGCAGTGTCTAGCCGGTCCAGGGACGCCGGGGAACTTCGGCAGAAGGATGCCGCGGCAGTCAATCTTCCCGCGGGCGAAGAGGGAGTCGCCAAAGAGGTAAGGAGGGTGGAGACAGGGCGTCGGGAACCAACGGACACAACAGTACCCCTTTTCAAAGGGCGATTCCTCTTCGGGGGTACCAGGCTTAGGTTTTGAAGGATGTGCGAGGTGGAACTGACGAAGCATCTCTTTGTCCAGGATATTGGTCTGAGGCTCTCAAGAGTTTTCTTCAGGGCCGAAACCTTCCCATTTTAGAAGGTATTCAGAAGTCTTGCCTCTTTTACGAACGTCCAGGACTTTTTCGACTTTGTATTCTAAGTCATCTTCTGCATTGATGACAGGTAGATCTTGAGTCTTGGAAGAAAATTCGCTGAGTATGAGTGGTTTCAGGAGAGAAACGTGGAAAGCATTATGGATGTGGAGCCCAGGTGGTAGCTTCAGACAATAGGTAACTTGGCCAATACGTTGAAGTACTGGGAATGGTCCCACATAGCGAGGAGCAATCTGAGAGGAGGGTAGTTTGAGTCTAAGATGCTTGTTAGACAACCAGACCTTATCTCCTGGCTTGAAGACTGGAGCTTGCGCATGGTGCACGTCGTAGTACTTCTTGGCATGATCACTCGCTTTGATTAGCATGTCTTTTGTCTGAACCCACAATTTATGGATATCATCAGCAGTAGATTGACCTGCTGGGGACATCACTGAGAGTTTCAGTGGAAGTGGCGGTGTTGGAGGACATCCAAAAACCATTTCAAATGGTGACTTTCCAGTAGAAGTTGCTGGATGAGAGTTGATGGCGAATTCAGCCCATGGTAGCAATTCGGCCCAGTTGTTTTGTCGGGACGTGACATAGGCTCGTATAAACTGCTTCATTGTACGATTCATCCTTTCTGTCTGGCCATTTGACTGTGGATGATAGGCTGAGGTGTAGTCTAGAGTGATGTCAAACAACTTGCACAAAGCCTTCCAGAATCGTGCCGTGAATTGGGACCCATGGTCAGATACGATGTGTGAAGGTAGGCCGTGGAGGCGGAATATGTGTGTTATGAAGAGCTTTGCAAGCTCCAAGGCTGAGGGTATGCCAGGGAGCGCCACGAAGTGTGCCATCTTGCTAAAGCGATCCACAGTCACCCAGATGGTGTTCATTCCTCCGGAAGTAGGTAAATCGACTACAAAGTCAGTAGCGCTGTGCGACCAGAGCCGATCCGGGACTGGCAAAGGTTACATTTGACCCCACGGTGGTCCAGAGGCCAGTTTGTTCTTGGCGCAGTTGGTGCAGGATGCCACGTAGGAATAGGTAACCTTTTTGATGGTAGGCCACCAATACAGCTCCTGTATCCTGAGTAGGGTTCGGCGTTGACCAGGATGGCCAGCCAGCTTGGAATCGTGCGCCCAGAAGAGCACTTTCTTCCTGAGGTTCTTTGGAATGATAGTCTTTCCAATGGGCACAAACTGAGTGGATGTCAGGAGGATTTTCCTCGCGTCAATTATGTGGCTCATCAGGCACATCCTCTGAATGAAATGAGTGTGACAGTGCGTCTGCTCTGGTGTTTCGATCTCCAGGGCGGAACTTGAGCACAAAATCGAAACGGTTGAAGAATAAAGACCATCTGGCCTGTCTGTAATTCAGCTGTTGTGCATGGCAGAGATACTCCAGGTTCTTATGATCCGTGAAGACGGTTATTTGATGTTGAGCGCCTTCGAGCCAAGGCTGCCATTCCTCGAATGCAAGCTTTATTGCCAGGAGTTCCTTGTCACCGATCCTGAGGTTCTTCTCGGCTGGAGAGAATCTTCGTGAGAAGAATGAACAGGGATGTAAGGCTTTTGAGTCTCCAGCTTGGCTTAACACAGCCCTACCCCCCACATCCGAAGCATCAACTTCTACTATGAAGGGCTTATAGGGGTCTGGATGCTGTAAGATTGGTTCGGTAGAGAAGTCAGTCTTCAATTTCTCGAACGTGGAAATGGCCTCCGCTGACCATTTTGAAGCATTGGCACCCTTGTGGCTCATCACAGTTAAGGGTACGGTTAAAGAAGAGTAGTTCTTTATAAAGCTTCGATAATAGTTGGTGAACCCCAGGAATCTCCTTAAAGCTTTCAGGCTGGTGGGTTGAGACCAATTCTTGATACTTTCAAGTTTGTGAGGGTCCATTTGGAAGCCTTCTTTAGGACACTATGTAGCCTAGAAAAGGCACAGAGTCTTTGTGAAATTCACACTTAGAGAGGTTGGCGTACAGCCGGTGTTCACAGAGGCGGTGGAGTACTTGCTTGACGTCAGCAATGAGGGTGTTCAAATCCTGGGAAAAGATAAGTATATCATCCAGGTAGACCACAACATTCTTGTACAGCAGATCTCGCAAGATGTCATTCATCATATTTTGGAAAATGGTGGGTGCATTGCACAACCCCGAACAGCATCACAAGATACTCAAAGTGGCCGTCTCGTGTATTAAAGGCCGTTTTCCATTCATCGCCACTCAGAATGCAAATGAGGTTGTAGGCCCCCTTCAGGTCAGCTTTGAAAATATCTTGGCCCCTTGCAGTCTGTTCAAACAGCTCCGAGATTAATGGCAAGGGGGTAACGGTCTTGTGATCGTGATTCATTTAGACCTCGGTAATCGATACATGGACATAGGGCACCGTCCTTCTTCCCCACCAAAGAAAAAGCCCTGACATTGCTTTATTCTCTAGTTTTTTTCACCTCTCCTTTCCCCAGAGAGATACCCAGTTTGGAGACAGCTTGGTAAGCAAAGAAGATGAAGCAAGTGATCCAGATCCTTGCTACAGGGCTGCTGCAATTGCAGAATGCCTTACAAACACAAACTGAGCAGCAGCAGGCACTGCCGAGAACAACTTATGCAGCAGAACACAGTGCTAACTCATGTAAACACAGGCCACATCAGAAGCCTACTAACTGATTCAGCAAGGAGTTCTCCATCCAGAGGAAACCCACAGAAATCTTTTCCACTGACTTAAGGATGTAGACTTGGAAGTGGTTGCACCCAGAAGGGAAGACTGGTTGGAGGTAAGCAATGAGGTTTTGCTGGAACAATTCCTAGATGTCCTGGAATGCCCTATGTGGTAGTAGGTGTGCAGACATCTGAATCTCACGCTAGAGATGGTTTTGAAATGGTGGCGGCTTATTACCAAGCTCAGACCATACCTGAATCACTACGGGCTCAGGGGAGACCGTCCAATCCAGGAATTGAACGCCAGAGTCCTAAAGACAGGAGACCCCCAACAGACGGTGGAGCCAGACAGGCTAGACTTTTCATCTCAACCTCATAAACCCACAGAACCGCTATGTTTCAGCTGCAGAGAAAGAAGCCATTTTGCATAGGACTGAACCCTCAGGGAAGATGAACTAACAGACGTTAATGCCATGGCTCCACACTTTTGTAATTTCGTGGATCTCCCCAGCCAGAGAGTCTACTTTTGTGGTTGCAGTTGAACTAGATGGCATTCCAACCCATGCATTAGTAGACTCTGGGAGCATAAAATCACTCATTTGAAGAGAATTAGTGAAGCCAGTCCAGATTGACTACAACAGAATAGGGACCCTGGCATGCATCCACAGGGACCATCGACAGTATCCAACAAGCCAGGTACAACTTGCAGACCCTGGTCAGCCAAGACAGAATAGGGGTGTGAGTTCTTCCTTGGCTATCCTACCCTATAGTGATAGGACAGGACTGTCCAAACTTTGAGAACCTGTGGAACCATCTTACAACAGGTTCATGCAGCATTAACAATAAGAATTAGTGTTTCCAGAACTCTTTCTCTTAAAGGAGTCAGACTTGTATCATAAAATCTCTAAGACTCTTACGTCCTGGAGGCAACATCGACAGGAGACCAGGGTTCGAGTCCTGCTGTCGCTCCTTGTGACCTTGGGCAAGTCACTTTACCCTCCATTACCTCAGGTACAAAAAACTTAGATTGTAAGCCCTCTGGGGATAGGGAAATACCTACAGTGCCTGAATGTAAACCAGTGTGATATCTCGATTGAGATCGAATGTCGGTATATACAAATAATAAATAAATAAATAAACAAATGCAGTTATGCTGCTAATTTAGAGGCAGCCAGGGAGGAAGAGTTGGAGTCAGTAGAAGAGCAGCAACCCACCCAGAATGTCATATGTGGCCCTTTTGAATAGGATAAGAGGGGTGATCCGGGGAGCTTCAGGTGAGACCAGAGAGAGGATGAGTCTTTTCAGTGGGCCCTGGAGCATATACAGAGGATGGACAGAGAAGTAGTCCCTGGAGCGCAGGCTACAGACCCTATTCCTTCTTATTTTGTAATGAAAGGGGACGTGCTTTACCAAGTCACAAAAGGAACTATAGAAGGGGAACCAATAAAATAACTCCTAGTTCCCAAACCATGTCACCAGAAGGTCATGCAGCTAGCAAACAGCCATCTTCTAGGGGGTCACCTGGAGGAGGAAAATTCCCAAGAGAAAATATTGGCACAATTCCATTGACTGAGCCTACATAAACAGGCCCAGTTGTATTGCCAGTCCTGCCCTACCTGCCAACTCACAAAGCCTGCCACCATATGGCAGCACCTCTCATACCATTGCCCATAATTAAGACCCCTTTTAAAAAGGTGAGCATAGACATTGTGGGGGCCAATAGAGAGATCTACTCAAGGAAATAAATGCATTTATTTATTTATTTTATTTAACATTTTTATATACCAAACATTTGTATTCACTTCATGTTGGTTTACATTGTAAATACATGCTCGTCATTCTGCACTATGCCACAAGATATCCAGAGGCAATACCACTAAGGAATATGAAGGCTCCATATGAGGATTTTTTATGACTTGGGCTGCCCAAAGAGATCCTGACAGATCAGGGACCCTGTTCATGTCTAAGGTAATGAAACAACTCTACGCCTTGTTCAAGGTAAAAACTCTGCATATCTCAGTGTATCATCCACAGACCAATGGCCTCTTCAAGTGCTTCAATCAGATAAACAAACAAATATTGAAGAAATTTGTGAATGAAGAAGACAAGAACTGGGACGCAATTGCTACTCTATGTGCTGTTCACAATCCACAGGGAGCTTGATGGGGTTTTTCCCTTTTGAGTTACTATATAGGAGGAGACTGAAGAGGAATCTTGATGGCAAGACCTGGGAAGACGAAGGGAACTCTGGGCAAAACCTCATTGACTACGTTCTCCAAGTGCAGGATCACCTAAAAAAGGCTGGGAAGGTGGCTCACTTATGCCTATGGAAGACTCAGGTTACCCAAGGCCTGAGGTTACATTACCCCACGGACCAAAGAGTACTCCAGCTAGGGGACCATGTCTTTGTCCTCCTCCCATCTTTGGAAAGCAAGTTTTTAGCCACTGGCAAGGACCCTATGAAGAAAACAGGGCCCATGGATTACAAATTAGCCCAGCTAGATAAACAAAAGAAACTCAAATCTACCTCGTAAACCTTATGAAGAAGTGGTGTTACACAGGAGTGTGGAGTGGTGCAAGGAGAGTTTGGTCCCAATGACAGACCTGAAGTGGACCAAACCTAGATTCCTCTCAGGAAGCAGCTGTCAACCACACAAACAGCTGCCTTAAAGCTGCTGGTGGAGCAAAACAAGGAGATCTCAAGCCTACCAGGTTGTATACACCTTGTGCAGCATGACATCATTATGCCTCCTGGACTTGTGGTACGGGAACGACCTTTATCGGATTCCCAAGGCCAGACGCCATGCCACTGAGACTGAAGCGAAGGAGATGCTCTGGCTTGGGGTTATAGTGGAGTCTAACAGTAATTGGTCCTCACCCATAGTGTTGGTACTGAAGCCAGATGGGAGCATATGGTAATGCATTGATTTTAGAAAGGTCAACAAAGTCTCAAAATTCTACGCATACCTGATGCCTTGAGAAGATGAATTAATTGAGCACCGGGATCAGCCCTGTTTATCTCTAACTTGGACCTTACAAAAGATTATTGACAGGTACTTCTCATGCCAACAGTGAAGGAAAAGACTGCATTCTCAATGCCAGGAGGACTTTTCCAGTTTACACCACCTCCCATTTTGGACTTCATGATGCCCCTGCAATGTTTCAATGCTTGGTTGACCACCTGCTCCACCCCATCAAGGGAACACCAGCTGCCTACTTGCAATGACATTGTGGTGTACAGCCCAGATGAAGACACTCTAAGCCTACTCTAGGCAATGCTAACCAGTCTGAGGAAAGCAGGATTGATTACCAATCCTAAGAAGTGCTTGTTGGGAGGGCAAGATGTCCAGTATTTTGACTACACCTTGGGGAAGGGCAAGGTCCATCCATAGTCCCAGAAGATCAAGGCATCACCAAGGGGCCAGTCCTACAAACAAAAGAGAAAGTGAGAGCGTTCTAAGCCTTAGAGGCCACTACAGAAGATTTATCCCCAATTACTTGGAGAAAGCAGAGCCTCTCAGAAGGCTGTTGTTGAAGAAAGCTCCAGAGAAGGTCTAGTGGTCAGCTGCAACAAAGAAGGCCTTCTGGGCTCTGAAAGAAGTGTTATGCTCCAAACCAATCCTTGTAAGTCCAGGTTTCACCAAACCCTTCATGGTGCAGACCGATGTCCCAGAAGTAAGCTTGGGAGCAGTCTTAGTGCAAAAGAAGGATGGTCAAGAACATCCTGTGGCTTAAAGCTGATGCCTTGGGAGAGGTATTACTCTGTAGATGAGAAGGAGACCTTTGCAGTCAAATGGACCTTAGAGGTCTTGTACTGCTACCTCCTAGGATGGCAGTGCATGCTCGTAATGGACCACCAACCACAACTATGGATAAATAGGAGATATATTGATGTTTAGGGTCTGGTGTAATTTTTGCAGTATTGCCTTTTCATAGTTAGGATTTTTATTGTGTGAAGCTGGCAGTTAGTGCTCTTTTAGTTTGGGAGGTTTGCAAATATTGTAATTGTAATTCAGTACACCCAACATGTACTAACATAGGCCTAAACCCAAGTGTGTTTTTTGCAGAGTTGTGATATTTTGTGATATTTTTACTTCAGAAGATATTACTCTCAGTGTCCTTTTTCATGTAAAATTGATTTTTACAAATGCAGAATTTTGAATTGTGTGTGATGAGGGCAGAGGGACACAGCACAAGGCCGCAAAGCTCACCTAGGGTGCCTGATTCCCTTGCACCGGCCTGGAGAGAGTGGGCCACACAAAGACCCCCACCACTCACCCATCTCCCACTCCTCCAGGGGAAAATGCTGGGGAAACGGTGGGAGGCAGGTCTGAGGGTTCCTGGGAGAGTGGCAGGGTTGCCAGCTTCTTAGAAACATCGTCATTGACACTCTATCTGCCACTTCCCCCTTCTGCAGCATTTGAACTCACTGAAAAGGATCAGAGTGCAAAGAGACCCCCTTGCCCCTCTTGATAATATGTACTGTACCACGCCAGGGAAGGGGAGCATCTCATCCCTCACCTCAGTCAACAGATTGCCTTGAGCTGCCTCTGCACACATACTTTCTCTCATACACACACACACACACACACACACACACACTCCCTCTACCTCACTCACACATGCTTTCTCTCAAATACACCTGTGCATATGCTCTTTTACACACACACACACACACACTACACTCCCTCTACCTCACTCATACATGCTTTCTCTCATATACACCTGTGCATATGCTCTTTTACACACACACACACACACACACCACACACCTCCCTCTACCTCACTCATACATGCTTTCTCTCATATACACCTGTGCATATGCTCTTTTACAACACACACACACCACACAACACACACCTCCCTCTACCTCACTCCACATACTTCTCTCACTACACCTGTGCATATGCTCTTTTACACACACACACACACACTCCCTCTACCTCACTCATACATGCTTCCTCTTTTTTGTTTGGCTGCCAAGAGCCGCCATCTTTTTCTTCAGCCATCGGGCAGGGCCTCCTCTTCTTTTTTTGGCTGTCAGTGGGTTGGCTCTGCCAGTGGCCCATGAATCCACCTTCTTCTGCTGCCAATGGTTGGGCTCTGCGGGTGGTATGCAGGACCTCTCCTTTTTTGGGCTGCAGGAGAGGTGGCTGCCAGGCATTTTGGGGAGGGGGGCACTTCATGCAACTCCAAACTTTTGCTACCTGAGGTGGCTGCCCCTCATCTTGCCTCATTAGGAAACTGCCCCTGCCCCCTGCCACCAGAATCTTCAGCAGCAGGAGGGAGTTAGTTTCCCTTCTGGGCATGGAGCCAAAATTTTTGCTGCCTGAGTGCAAATTTGGCACCATGCCAAACGCCTTGATGATGCCTTGATCTCAAATGCCAAGCAATGTGTACAGATTTTGGGGGAAGAGGGGCTGCAGACCATCAACTTTGAAGGGGATAGAGATGGGGAACTGAAGACCGTGATTCTTCTAGTGCATGACCCGAATACCAGTTGTGTTTTGTGGGTGGGGTTCATGGACCTGGAGGCCCCATTGTCATTGGGGATGTTGGTTCCCAGAGACCCAAACACAGACTTCAGTGCACCCCAGGACTTGGGGTGCACTGAAGTCAGACCAAGGGCTTGATGGACCCTTGGTCTGACTCAGTATGGGCAGGTCTTATGTTCTTATGTTCACCCCTAGTACTTATGCAGGGCACACTGTGCATATCATTAGTGCATTGGACGTTGCGCCGGATGTGACACCTGCGTTAAAACTGGCAGGGTAACTCATGCTTCCATGACGATTTTTAATCCTGGCCTAGTACAGAGACTACTGTCTCTCCATGGGTGTGCATTATCCTCAGTTATTTTTCATTATATACTCATTGCCCCTTCTCACAGGGTAAGTGACTCCCAATGGTTTATTTTGCGCATACCTTGACAGGGATGAACCTCATTCATTAGCCAGGGTATGTAGGAGTGAACGCAGTCTCTCATACTTACTGCTAATGCCTTTCTTGGTACTTGCATTGTGCTGAGAAGCCTCCTTCTGGAGTTCATAGGGGGTAATGTGTACAGGCAACTTATCAAGGTGCACGTGCAAGCTCTTTTGAATCAGGCCAGTGAAGCCTAATACAATTGGTGACAATTTCTGTATCTGTCTGCCACATTTCTTGGTCTCTGATTGCATCTTTTGGTATTTATGTATCTTCACTTTCTCCAAATGATCCCCAGAATATCTCTGGGTATGGACTCCGCTATCAGTAATGTTTTCTCCTTCACCTCAATATCTGGTTTTCACGCGTTTGATCTTCCTGCCGGTGGTAACAGGAATGTCCCAGGTGATCACAACTTCTTGTTTTCTGTTCTATTCAGGCTGTGTTCCCAGTATTTGTTTGGTATGTTGGATGTTATAAATATTTATATGGTTTCCAATGAATAAGCTGTGTCACCTTATTGTGCCTGTATGCCATGCAGCCTCTCCGTGCCATGGGCAAGCCTGCTATGACTCTTCCTCAACTGCAAAGGCCTTCAGCGAGTTTCGTCATAAGCCTTGCTAAGCTCTTCCTCACTGCTTTTGCCAGGCCCAGGTCTCAGCCCTGTGTAACCCAGCCTTGCCAGAACCACCTGCCTCTTCATGGAATCACTCTTGGCTCTCTGATCTGGCCATTCTTGCCCTGAACCTTGCCTTGTGGCCTACTTAGGTCATACCTTGCTCCTTGCACTGTGGTCTGCTCTAGGCCTTGCCTTGCCTTGTGGTATCCAGGCCTGCTCTACTCATGTATCCTACCTTGTCACCCATCCAGGCCTCTCTGTACCTAGGGTTCTTCAAGCCTAGAGCCAGTGGCTTTCGAGACTCCAGCCGTGCTGCTTTGAGCTTTTAATGCTCTTTATTCTGTGTCCGCCTTGACTAGTCCTTGTCCGATCTTGTCCTGTGCCCAAGTCCTGTCTTTGTTTGGGTCTTATCTTGTCCTATCCCTGCCTTGCTTCTGCCTTGCCTCACCCAGCCTCAGTTCTTAGCCTTATTGCAAACCTGCCACGGGCCCCCAGAACCCACCGGCCTCGACCTGCGGAGGGAGGGGGGTTGGCTAGGCGAAAAATCGCCTCCTGTCTAGTCCAGTGTTCTGCCTTGCAGTCCTGCCTGCTTCTGGGGGCGGTAAATCCAGCTCCAAGGGACCATGACAGGCTGTTCTGTATCCAGGCCTTCTGACGTCAGCACGTCACATCTGGCGACGAGAGGTGGAAGACCATGTCCAGTTCTGTTCTGCGGAATCTGAATTTGTCCGTTTTACCTTCTCTCGTGCTGGCTGTGAACCTTCTTGTCCATCGTCCACTATCCTGTGCTGGCAATTATCGATCTCTCACCTATAGGTTTAAGTTCACACCTCTGCTTAACCATTGCTGTGACAAACTTTGACCTAAATGGGGTTGCTGAAGTCACTCGTGTAATATTACTTCCCAATATATTTGTGCTTCTGGCCGTTTCTCTCTCCTCGTTTCCCCGGCCTGATTCTTTAAAGATTTTTTTTCTCTTGCTTTGCACAATCTGTTGCTCCATTCCCCTCATTGCAACTGCTGGGATTCTCAGTCATTCCTTCTATTCGCTGGGTGACAGTCCCCTGCTCTCTCCCTGGGCATGCATTAGCCATCAGTAATTTTTCATTAATGCTCACCACCTCTTCTTCTGTGCAGAAGCTCTTATCATTATCATCCTTTTGTTTTCAGAAAGGCCGGATGTGCTCCCACACTTCAGAAGGTGAGCACAGATAAGTGTAATAAACCAATAGCACGGATCATGGAGGAGAAATCTGTTAACTTATTTATTGACATTTTCCATCATGGTGGGGGCGCAATCATAAAAGCAAACACATGCAATCCATACATCAATCAACACAACAAACATAAGTAAATATATCATGGGAGAAGATCATGCTAATTCAAATGTCCCCAGTGCTGACCCTGTTCTGCACCTCTCGGCAGGGCACATGCTGATGACGTTCGCAGTCCAAGGGTTAAAAATCCAGGCCTGGGCCTGCTTTCTAAATCGTACGTTATTTGTTTCCTTCCTTAAATTAAGTGGAACTGAATTCCAGAGTAGAGTCCCGAAGCAGCAAAATGCCATACATCATATGATATCCCCCAAAAACAGCTCCCACCCCTCAGTAAATTGAGTCTGCCCAGCCTTGATGTGTCAGGAAGGATTAGGGCAGGTGATTACCATCAGCAGTAAGGATTATCCTCTGCTTCCTAACTCCCCCCCCCCACCTCCCCCCTCCCACATTTCTATTTAATTTTTTTATTTATGGAAAAGGCGGGTGCTGGTGGGGAACTGAGAGGGGAACTCGTGTGCTCTTCTTCCCAAGATGGTGGAGGGCAGACATGACGGGGTTGTCCAATTCTGCCCCTACTAGAAGTGGTTGCCCCTTAGTGGCCTCAGCAGGTCCTCCTGCCAGCAGAGTGGGTTAGAGGTCTCCGTCCAGGCCCTGTCTCTGACTGTGAGGTCCGTAGACTGTAAGGTGTGATGGGAGGGCTCTGATTTCTAACAAAAACTCTCGTGCCCATGTGACCTAGGAGGAGCCGAGAATCAGCCTTCGCTCAGGGACTGAGGAAGCAGGTGCCTCTCCTTGCAAAGGGCACCCGAGGGGGGCCTTACCCTCCACGGGGAAGGCCTGGGGAGAAGAGGAGAAGAGGATAACTTCGGGGTTCCAGGAAGGGAGTACCTTAGGAGTCCCAGAGGAAGAATAGAAAG
This sequence comes from Rhinatrema bivittatum, assembly GCF_901001135.1. Lineage (NCBI taxonomy): Eukaryota > Metazoa > Chordata > Amphibia > Gymnophiona > Rhinatrematidae > Rhinatrema > Rhinatrema bivittatum. Next base: position 46,314 of record NW_021820732.1, on the reverse strand, counting down.
TATCAGACTCTGAGGAGACCTGCACGAGAAGGGGATTCTGCGGAGTCCTGCGTGAGTGCACCAGGGAGAAGGGTCTGCCCGGGAAAGTCCACACAGATTTGGCTGATCAAGCAAATCTGCCAGAATCTTACCTGAGAGAGGAGCTACAGACCTGAAGGTACTGAGAGGGCCCAGGGAGGAAGGGAACCTGCCCCTAAGACCTGACCAGCGTGGGGATGTCTATGAGAAGGTGAAAGAGACTGAATTGCATTCTTGGATTTCTGGGACTTTCTTGCTGTGGAGCACGGACCACTGCTATTCCCGTTTATCTGGACTTTGTTTTCCTGCCACCAGAACAGAAAAGACTTATTTTAAACAGCCTTTGGAGCACAGAGCAGTTTTTTGGTGTACAGAAGAGCCCCGGAGTGAGGGGGAAACCCTAAGGGCCTTGAAAAGACTGTGGGAACGCTGGGAGGTCATAGAACCTTACATGGTCCATGTGTCCCTGCGCTCAAGAGCTGACTGGGTTGGGGTTCCACAGAAAGGCTGCCTGTAAGAAGGAGAAACTTGGCAGGTGGGCTCACGCTGCTAGGGGGGCTGGGAGATATCCTTGTCAGTGGGGACACTGGAAGTAAGCAGGTCTTTTTCTGCCAGCACGCACTATGTTCTTCTGCAGCTCAGCTCACAGAAAGGGTGACGGCTGCTCAGAAGGAGCTCACAAGGGAAGTGTTCGAGACGGAACTGGGAACTGAGCTGAAGAAAGCGCGGGAGAAGCGCGCAGGATCCACACGTGTTAAAAAGGCAAGGATACCCCAAAAGCAGCTGCCCCTGGCAGGAGGCTGGGCAGGCCGGATGGATGCCAGGGTCCATATCTGCTCTCAGAGCACAGGTTTCTATGTTTCCGGGCACCTGAGCCTCCATGAGGAGGAGTGGCTGGAGCACAGGCCCATGGTACATCCTCCAAACTCACCTCTGGGGGGGGGGTTTGCAGTTGTGCATCTGGGCGTTCTGCTTCTGTGAGCACAGTCTCTCTGGGTCTCGACTCCAGGCGCAGGGATTGAGCTGACGCCTTATGTAAAGGTTGTCATTAAGGGAAAGACTCAAGCAGACATTCGTAGGTTTGGTTAGAGTGATGCGTGGCTGAAACTCTGGGCGCTCTGTAAGCTGTTGCTTACTGTTGCTTTGCTGTTGTACTCTCTCTGCTTCCTAACATGTTTTCCTCACTCCTACAAGATCAGACCTAATAATCGCGCCACAGCCACCAAGGGTTCAGAGCCATCTTCCCAAACTGTGCCCTCCGCATGGCCATGCTGCTCATCCCAGCCATGCACAAGCTGCAGGCTCTTGTGCTGCTCATGCAGAGGCTTGAAACGTTAGCTCTGTGCTGGTACCTTCACATCCCTGGGCCACAGGTTTTGCGCTAGATCCACCCCACACTTTGAGAAAAAAAAACAACAACAAAACTCACTCCCTTCTCCTAAAGGTTGTTCACACTTCCTTTCATGCTACTTGTCCACTTAACCCTCGCTTCTTTATTGTTTCGCCAGCCTGCTCGGAGGATGAGGCATCCTCCACAACTGATCCGGCCCCCATCGCCAGCAGCACACCCTTTATACCCAGTAACATCAATTTAGAAAGGCACAAGCCTCAAATGCAGCCCCTTGTTATCAGCCAAGGAGACAGGTAGAGCTTAAGGTCACCTTTCAGAAAAGACCGAAGTGTGACACGGGTTTTTATGAGGGTCACAGCAGTCAGGAAGTGGGTATGTAGACACTCCATATTCAGCCGCTGTCTGGCTGAACAAGTTAGCCAGATAAACATATCCAGGACATTCGGCTGTGTGGCCACGCTGATGAATATAACCTGATAACTAATAGCAAGTCTAACTCATCCAGTTAAATTAACTGGAGAAACAGCCCTACCCTGGAACACCTCCATCACGCCCACGATATATCGCCAGATAAAGGAGGTAATCAACTAAGTAGTGGCCACTAAGCACAGCTGCATATTCAACCAGAACCACTTAGCAGACAAGTCCGAAATTATCCAGCTAAGTGGCACTGAATATCGAGCTGTTAGCAAATAGGTGCTGTACTTTATTCCTTAGACATGGCAGGTACTAATCAGTTCATAGTGCTTCATAGTAGTGTTACACAGCACCGGCGTGCATTTCATATTCTTCACATTCTCCATTGTGCCTGTACTGAAGCCTTTACAGATGGTGTACAATGCACGTGTGGGGATAATTAAAAGCTGTCACATTATCCATTTCAAAGGGCAGGATATTCTATGTCGCTGAGTACTGCAAAATGCTCTTTAAAAAAACAATATTTTCTACAACCATTAATGAACAGAAGGTTAACAACCAAGAGAGCTACAACGAATTAAAAGTGCACAACTTTCCTGCCACTTGATTTGTTATGTTATATTATACTTTTATAATGACTTCCTTAAAACAAGCTCAACCCAAGGTGGATTATGTCAAACAATAAATACAATAGTCAAAATACATCATGTAAATAACAATAAAATACAGTATGTAATAATGCAGCATACTAGAGCTGAGATTCAAAAATCACCCATCATTCACAAGGAGATCTAAAGTCAGTGCCCACCTACAGATTAAAGCATTACTACTGAATCCACCATGATAAATTCTTCCACGAAATAAACCCACAAACCCCCACCCAACATCCACGATAAACCCTGCCACAAAATAATCCATCCAACAAACCTTCCCATGAACTAACCCCACCCACCTCGCCCAACATCCATGATAAACCATCCCACAAACTAAACCCTATCCAACATCCATGTTAAACCCATGAACCTAACCGCATCTACCCCCCCACCCAACATCCATGATTAACCCTTCCATGAACTGAACCCACCCAACCCCACCCAACATCTATCATTAACCTTCCCACAAACTAACTTCACCTATCTCATCCAGCATCCATGATTAACTTTCCCATGAACTAAACCCACCCAACTCCATCCAACATTCATGATTAACCCTCCCATGAACTGAAGCCACCCAACCCCATCCAACATCCATGATTAACCCTCCCATGAACTGAACCCACCCAACCCCACCCAACATCTATCATTAACCTTCCCACAAACTAACTCACCTATTTCATCCAGCATCCATGATTAAATTTCCCATGAACTGAACCCACCCAACCCCACCCAATATCTATCATTAATCTTCCTACAAAATAACCCCATCTACCTCATCCAAAATCCATGATAAACCCTCCCATGAACTAAACTCATCCACCCCCACGTATCATCCATGATTAACCCTCCCATGAACTAAACCCACCCAAATCTAACATTAAACTTCCCACAAACTAACCTTACCTACCCCATCCAGCATCCATGATAAACCCTCCCATGAACTAACCCCCACCCAACCCCATCCAACATCCATGATAAACCCTCCCACAAACTAAACCCCATCCACTTCACCCAATATTCATGATTAACCCTCCCACAAACTAACCCCATCCACTCCCACCCAACATCCATGTTTAACCCTCCCCACAAGAGCTGCCATACAGTTCCATGCAAAAAACTAATATATAGACAACGCACAAGACTGAAGCCTGTGCAGAAAGTCACATGCAGGGAAAACACATACATTTGATGCCATTTTGTAAAGTTACAAACAGAAAATATGGGTGTGCATTTATGGCTAATTATGCACGAAGACATGTACATAGCTTGGGCATATACTTGCTGACAATAACATGCACAATGGCTAGCAGAGATGGGGCAAGGCTGAGGAAGCCCAATTTCACAACAGACAAGGTGGTCTTGCTTGTCAAAGAGACACCCAAACATGAGAAAACATAGTTTGGGCAAGCCTCAACCAAAGTCAATGCCTACCACAAACAGAATGTATGGCAGGGCATATGCTCCAAGCTGAATGCCATCATGACATAGAGGACCTCAGGAAGAAATGAGACGCGCAAAAAACTCAAAGCCAAATAGGCATCCATCATTTGTCAGCTTTCTTCAACAAAGAGTTCACTTTCTCTATCATTATATCATCATTATATCATCCATGGTCCTTGGGACCATGGATGATATAATGTCCTACCTTGCAGTCATAGAATATAAGTACATTAGTCACTGTTGCTGCCATGTGTATGTTGAATTCATGAATCCTTGGACCAAGGTGGAATAGGCACAACTTGCAGGGAGGAGCCCTGCAGGTCCCCTCCATCGGAAGCTGGAGTTGGATGAGGCAGAGGCACAACTAGAGCTTTACCTTTACCAGCCCATGTTCCCCTCGGGTTGAGTCTTTGGGTGTTGGGACTGGCAGATCTTAGGTGAGGGCCTCTGGTGATGGTCGGAAGGTCCATTGAGACTGCTGGGCCAGAGTGTTATAGCAGCCAGCTGCAGCCGTCCGCGGCTGGCCCCTCCTACCTCTCTTCACAGTGGCGGGGGCCGCCGGCGACGCCACAGCAGCGGCAGGGAAGCACTCTCGTGCCAGGCTCCTGCTCTCCTCGCTCGACCCCGCTCCCTGGGCTGAATCCCTACGGGGCCTTCCGGCGCGGGGGGGGGCAACCCTCCGGCCTCCCTCTCGTGGCGTCGGGCCACACTGGCGCGCTTCCGGGATCGGTCTTGGCCTGACCCTGCTCAGGCATGAGGCTGCGCCTCCTGAAGACATTTAAAGGGTCTTCGCTCTCACAAAGTGGTTTCAGCTGCTCCAGTAGGGTCAGGCTCAGGGAAGTATTTAAGGAGATTTCCTCCCTCCATTCATTGACTTAGCAACGAGTCTGCTCACTCCCCGTGAATCTTCTGGTGCCTCTGGTATCAGTACCGCTGTCTCTGTTCCTGGACAAGCCTTGGGTGTTTGACTTCGGACTGGCAAGCGGCGACTCTCAGTCATTGGACCTCGGACTGGCGGTAGGCAAACCCTGGCTTCTGATCTCGGACTGGAGTTTGACGAGTCTTCCCTCTTCAAGGGCCACCTAAGTCCCAGTGGTCCGGGTCCCTACGGGCTCCTCCCAGGGGGACCACGGGCTTCCAAGGGTGAAGATCCAGCTGGCCCTTGCTTCCATGTTATGAGACCTCTTCCTCTCAAGGTTCGCCTAAGTCCCAGTGGTCCAGGTCTCTACGGGCTCCTCCTGGGGGGACCACGGGCTTCCAGGGGTGAAGATCTACTGGTTTCCACTTCGCCTCAGCCTCGCCATTCAGCGGGGGAACCCGGGGAGTCGTCTCCTCGGGTAGTATCAATTCCTCCTCGGGACTAGGGTTCACATCTTCTCAACTTTCATAACACAGAGTAGATGAAATACAGTCAAATCCGGAAGCAGGCTGGGGTCAGTGGCAGGCAGCATTCAGGAATGTCCAGAAGGCAGGCTGAGGTCAATTCCAAGTGTCTGTCTGAAGGGAAAGGCGGGACGGATAGGCAGGGCAAGAAGACAAGGAGCAGAACTGGTGGGCAGATGACGAAAACATTTTATTATTTATTTATTTATTTATTTATTAAAGGCTTTTATATACCGACTTTCTTGATACAAATCAAATCAACTCAGTTTACATCAAACTAAGCAGTAACTATAACTAACCAATTAACAAGAGACAATTTAAAGGAGCATAAAGTTACATTATTACAAGGATGGCCTTAACTGGGAGTAGGAAATAAAGAAAGGGAGAACGAAGATAAAGTACTATATACATGGGAGGGACTGGAGACTGAGTGGTGGACTGAACATGGTGGACTGAAGATGGTGGACTGAAGACTGAGAGTGTGGACTGAAACATGGTGGACTGAGTGATTGACTGAAACATGGTGGACTGAAGACTGAGAGAAGGAAGAACTACAGAACTTACTACAGGGACTGGAGACAAAAACAAGGAACACTGGAACTGAAGATGAAGATGTTGCGGCCTCTCTGTCTCACCTCTTTTCTACCTTTCTCAGTTCCCGTCGGCAAGATGGCTGCCTCCGCTTCCACACGCGACCGCATCCGGCGTCTCCATACCAGCAAGGGCGATTGCGTTCGCCATTTTTCCTCTGGGATCACCTAGGGCACGTGCGCGCGTGCTGGCCCTCCTTTTATGACCATCATAACGGGAACCTTGGGGGCGTCCCTTCTGCATGATGCACTACCCTCCGGGTATTTAAACCTCAGCTTCCTTTCCAGCTACGAGTTAGCAAGGATTCATTCCTGCTGATTTTGCTCAGGTTACAGACGCCCTTTGCTCTGTACACTCTTCGGACAACCCAGGTACCCGCTCCTCGGGAGCCTTACTTCATTCCTGGTTACCCTTCAGGGGGTCAACTTGTTCCAGTAAAGGTCGCCCTTGGTACCCGCTCCTCAGGGACCTTGCCTCTCCCTGGGCCTTCCGCTTCTCGGAGGTCTCTCTCTTCTTCAGCTTAATCTCAACAGAGTGAGTACTCCATCTTTCCAGCTTGTCTCTTTCTCTCTCTTACCATCTACAAGTGTGGATTCACAGCGTAGCCCGCTGCGCGGGACCACTACCAGATCTACCTCTCAGGCCTGCCATCTACAGTGTGGATTCAAGGCGTAGCCCAGCTCCGTGGACCACTACCGGATCTACCTTACAGGCCTGCCATCTACAGTGTGGATTCACGGTGCTACCCCGCTCCGCGGACCACTACCGGATCTACCTTACAAGCCTGCCATCTACAGTGTGGATTCACGGCGTATCCCGCTCTGCGGACCACTAACGGATCTACAATCTATTGGTGAGAGTTTCATCTCCGCGAGTCACGCTGCAGATTATCAGCGAGACCACTCCTCTGGGAACCACCCTCCTCTGTGCAGTGGCTCTCTGCCCACTCCTCGGGTTATTTCCATCATCGGCTGTATAATAAAGACTCTCTTGACTTCTGTGTGTATGTACCATTAGAGCCAGCCCATCGCAGCAAGTCCCCACAGGGCTCCTCCCTGTGGGAGGTTCCATCTCTTGCTACGACCAAGGGCCCACAACACCACCAATCATAACAGAAGTCAAGGAACTGGAACTGATGACAAAGAATACTGAAGCGACTCGCACTACTAAACTATAGGGAGACCAAGGTGTCGGTGGAGTATCAGCCCTGAGGTTATATAGGCCTGAAGGGATGATGTCATCAGAAGGCGCCTTCAGCTATTTCCCACTGTGGATGATGTCGGGTGCATGCATGCCTGGGGAGGCTAAAGTGAGTGTTGGTGCATTCCTCCGCGAGTATCATTGGCGGCATCCTGCCATGCAAGAATGAAGGGAAGCCCGGCGTCATTGGGGGAACGTTCAGCAGGGCCCGGGCCTGAGGGATAAATGCATCTGTTCGTGGAAGGAGCCTGCGGATTGCCAAATGCAACAGCATGTCCCCATACAGAGCATCCTTTGCCCTTTCTCTGGTAGGCAGGCCTACACGTAAAGATGTTCTTATGTCAGGCCCTATAGCTGAAACATGCATGTGGTCTACACGTCTCCTGTTCCAGAGCTCTCACATGTTTAATAATATTCTACTTTTTGGAACTTCAAATCGGATTACACTCAGGTACTGCAGGTATTTCCCTATCCCCAGAAGGCTCACAATCTCAGTTTATATCTGAGGCAATAAAAGATGAAATAACTTGCCCAAGCTCACAAGAAGCAGCAGCAGTGGGATTTGAGTCCTGATTTGTAGGCCACTGCTCCAAGCACTAGGCTACTCTCCCACTCCATATGGAGGTAATGTACAAGGTGCCAGCTGTCTCTTTCCCATGTCTGCTGCAACAGCCTTTCTATGGAGAGAATTTGCAGAAGGGCTAGTCCTCTGCAAGCTCTCCCCAGAGCAATGTGCTCCCTGTAGGTCTCCTGCCTGTGCCTGTATCACAGATGTTCTAGCCTGTGGGGGGGGGAATCCACCATCTCCCTAGAATCAGTGGTATAAATTTGGGATGTCTGAGGTGATGAAAGAGAGCCAGGGTTTGGCGGTGCATGAGACTCGTGTGGGAGGAGGGGAAACCTAGTGGTTAGAGGCTTTGAAACAGGAAAGCCAGGGATGAAATCCCACTGACACTCCACATAACCTGTCAGGTCACTTCACCCTCCATTGCCTTAGGCCTGGGTTTTCTTTCTTCGCACCGGCTTGTGAATCCCGGCGCTAACGGGGGGCGAGGAGGCGAAGCGGGGGGCGCGGGCCTGCGAAAGCCGGCAGCCATCGCACCACCGAGGTGTTATCACTGCCGGCTTTTGCACCCAATAGCGCCACCGTGAAAGGCAGGCGCTATTGGGCGCGCTACTGGCAGCCAATAAGGGGCCCTTACCTTTTCGCCGTCAGCGAGGTTTCCGCGGCGCCACCCCGGTGCCGCCCCGACTCCTCCTCTTCCGGTGCTGGCGCCGCCCCGACTCCGCCCCGATCTAGAAAATAACCCCCTTAGGCCCCTCTTTACTAAGCATTTTTCCCAAAGACACAGAATGGGAGAAAAACCTTAGTAAATCAGGCCCTTAGATAATTATAAGCCCTCTGGGGATAGGGAAATATCTTCAGTATCTGAATGTAATCTGCTTTGAAGTGCCGAAAAGTGGAATATTAATAATCATAAAAAAAGTGCTGGTGGTAATGGGTGGGAGACTGGGGGCAAACTGAGGCAATACCTAGAGCGTCAAGATTTTAAGGGCAGCAAAATCGTTCCAGCCTAAGATCCAGAGTGGGTGCTGTAGCAAAACCAATACTGCCGAAGACTGGAGATCTGTGCTGGAAACAGTCCACGACTAGGAGGGGGTGCTGTGCTGTAGCTACCACCAATAGTTAAATTCTGGGGGTGCCAATATGCTTGCACATACCAGTGGCGTAGCCAGAAATGAATTTTCGGGGGGCCCCAAGGTTAACATGGAAGAGCAGTTGACCTACAATTCTAGGCCTTACCTTGTTGTACTCTTATCGATAAATAAATAATGCCTTCAAGTGCATCTGACAATGGATTTCTAAGTAGTTTCATCATGAGTGATGCTTTACAATATTTTAATTCTATTATTTCAAAGCACCAGCATTAGAAATACCTTATTCATTTTTATTAATTTATTTTATATCAACTGCAATTGCGCGCATTTTGTAAAACCGGGCGTAGATTTGTTCGCGACGGGTTGGGAGAACAAATCTGCGCCCCCGCGCGCAGGTTTTAAAATCTGCCCCTTTGTGAAGTAAGCCAAATCCCTATAAAAAAAAAAAACCCAACACCTAGAACCTTCCCATGCCGTACCATAAGAGCAGTAACTCTCAGGACTCAAACAGCAGCAACCTTATCTAAAAAAAAGGCAGCAAAGGCAAACATTACGCCAAGCCCTAGAACACTAATACACTACATAGTGGCAAAACAGAACAAGCCGAACTGCTACAAATCCCTACAGAGAAATTGCACACTAGCCAAAGTACTGTCTGTCAACATGTGCAACACAGACAGAGCCTACCTGATATAGAATAAAGAACTACAAATTAGACGCAAACATACAGTCAAACTGAACTGGAAAGCCTGAGAAACCAGACTCTGTGAACACGGGAATACTGAAGAAAAAGCAAAATACAAATAAAATAGGAAATGCACATTCCCAAGGATGGCATATTCCAATCGCTGAAAGTCAAAATATATATTTTTTTTACCTTTGTTGTCTGATCTTATTTTTCTAATCGGTTGGTCCCAGTCTCTTTGTTCCCCCTTGTCTGTCTTTTCCTAATTCCTTTTCAGGGTCTCTTTTATTTAATTATTATTTATTATTTTAAAATCTTTTGTATATCACCATTCAAAAATATCATGGCGGTTTACACGAAAACCATACATAATAATGAAGATGCATTACCAATAAAAAAAACCAACATAAAATACAAGTAAAGAATAAAAGTAAATATAACATCAAAAAAATAAATAAATAAAAATAAAGCATGTCACATCCAAATATCACATTACAGCATTTTTAATTGCAAAACTATGCTAGTAACATAGCCTCATCCTTCACCAAACTCTTCTTTATACAGCTAAGTCTTGAGTCCGTTTTTAAAATGTTTATATCATTTAGTGTCCTTAAATATTCAGGCAATGTGTTCCAGAGCGCTGGGCCTGCTATGCAGAAGGCTTTTTCTCTTACCCCTTATTCTTTCGGTTTCTTCTCTCTCCTCTTGTCTTCTTTCCTTCCTCCTTCATAAACACCACACAGATTCTCTCTCACATGCACTCTCTCAAACACATACTTTCTCTCACACAGGCTCTCACTCTTGCATGCTCCCTCTCACATACACACAGGCTCCCACTCACGCTCCCACTCTCATATGCTCTCTCTCAGATGCAGGATCTTTCTCTCACATGCTCTCTCTCACATGCAGCTCTCACTTGCAGGTTCCCACTCCCACACACTCTCTTTTACTTAGGCTCCCACTCGCATACACACGTTCCCAATCTCACACAAAGGTTTCTACTCCCACACATACACAGACTCTCTTACATCCTCTCTCTCCCATGCACAAGATCTCCACTCCCATGCTCTCATACATACACAGATAGGTTTCTCACTTCATTGCTCTCTCTCATACATATCCATAGGCTTCTCGCTCCCATGCTCTCTCTCGCACACACACACACACACACACACACACACACACACACACACACACACACAGAGGCTTCTCACTCCCATGCTCTGTTTCATACATACACACACACCACAGGCTTCTCACTCCCATGGTTTTCTCATACAAACACAGGCTTCTCACTCCCATGCTCTTTCACACACATGCACACACAGATGCTTCTCACTCCTATTCTGTCTCTCTCATACATACACAAACACACACACACTTTATCAGGGCCTCTCCCTCTCTTCTGGGCCTCCTTGCTGCAAAGCCTCTTTCTGGCCATGCTTCTTGAGCTCCGCAATGGCCCTGAGATGGCCGGGTCTCTTCTTGGGCATCGGGCCACGTAGGATGAGCTCCGCAATTGCCCTTCGACGGCAGGTCCTGCAAAGGTCCACACGGGATGAGTTTCACAATATCCCTGTATTGGGCCTCTTTTCTCAGGTGCCGGGTAACTCTGAGTGGGTGGGCCTGAGTTCAAAGTGGGTGGGCCATGGCCCACCCATGGCTATGCTACTGGCACATACCATGGGAATGCAAGAGGGAGAGGGTCTGTGGGAAAGAAAGTCAGACATGGTGATGGGGGTGAAGAATGCCAGGAAGGGGCAGAGGTAGTGATAGGGTATAGACAGCCAGAGATATGGTGGGGAGGAGCAGAGGTGGTAATAGTAGTGATAGAGGGAGGTGAAAGAGAGCCAGAGGTGTGATGGAGATATAGGAAATGAGAGAGGACCAGATCCAGAGATTGGTAGGAGGAACAGTTTAAGAATAAAGAGGGGTGAGGGGTGGGGGGTGTTGATATAGGAGAGCTATAATAGATGATGGGGACCATGCATGATAGAGAGCAAGAGAGGGTATTGGGAGGGGGGGGGAGGAGAGAGAATGCAAGGGGACAAGAGTGAATGAGAGGGCAATGGAAAGAAGTATAACTGGGGGTGAGGGAGAGAAACAGGAGAGGATGAGAGAATGTGAGAGGAGGTGAGTAAAATAAATGGTTGAGAAAAGATGAGAAATTCAATGTGGGGATGATGGGGACTAGAAACAGAGGGAGGTGGCTGTTGAAGAGAAGGGAGCAGATAGCAGGAGATTAATAAAGGGAGAATCCCAGTCAGGAAGAAATGAAGGATGAGAGAAGCAATGGAGGGGGGTAGACTTGGGGAAGTGATATAAGAAATAAATTAAATAAATAAATAAATAGATAGGTGTTGGGACAGGAAGAACTGGAGGGTGAGAGATAAAATAGGAGTGAGAGAAAATGAGGGATGAGATGACAGGATAGAGAGAGTTATGTGATGTTCAGGTAAGGAGAGATTTATAGTGGAGAAGAAAAAAATCAAGGCAAGAAAATATCAAGGAGGGAAGGAGATGACGGCAGGAGAGAGAGAGAGAAAAAAAAGTAAAATGGAAAGGAGAACTCGGAAAAGGAGGTAGGAGAAGACAGATGAGGATATCAAGAAAAAGAGACAGAGACCAATGCAAAAGAAACCCCACTTGGATAACAAAAGTAGAAAAGCACGTTTTATTTTCGGTCTAGTGACTGGCATATGTAATGCAAATAATCCAGTAGCTGTATGGTTCCTGGAACAACCTGGATTCTTTGCAAGTTATGATGGTTTTTATTGGATCAATGTAAATATTATCCAAAAATGTTATCCATGAGCTTATCAAGACCATAAGTTCCTTCTTCACCTGTGGAATAATGTCTCTGATGTGACATCTCTGTGGTTTCAAAAGCGGTTTCCAAAAGCTCGTGTACAATAATCCGTAGATAATTTGTATGCTGATCCAGTAATAGGTTTCAGAATCTGCCTGGAATCTCGTAATTGAATGCGGTGTTATTATAAGTTCCATGTACAATTTATTTTTTGTGTTATGGAGAGAGTGTTTGAACCGAGAGAAATAATTTTGTGAAAAACAAGGACAGCCTCACCAAGTGGAACCGAGCTGGTGAGAGCTCCTTGATAAGAACCGGGAGCACATCAGTGATCCTGGGAGAGTCTGCCAGGACAGTACAGTACAGAAGGGAACAGTATATCCCCGTCTCTTCCCAGTCTGGCTGGTGCTGACTTCTTAACCTTTCCTTATAAAGCCAGCAGGATCTCAGGAACACTGTATCCTGTGTTTTTTACAAGATCGTTCCCAGGGTATGAAGGTGGAGGAGGGGAGATTGATCCTGGATTGTTGAGTTTAATTATCCAAAATCTCAGGGGGAGACTGTATGGGCCTGCTTCTCTCCTAAGTCTTGTAAGTGCCTAGCAATGCCTCTGATTGTTCAGGCAGAGTGGTGGATAGTAGTGGTAGATGAGGTGAGGCAGGCTATACATGTATGGGAAGACATAGCCTAGTGGTTAGAGCAGTGAAGCTATGAACCGAGGTGATGAGGGTTGAGTCCCACTTGTCCACACCTTGGGTCTAGTGACAACCTCCATTACCTCAAGTACAAGCATACAGGCTGATACAGTAAAGTGTGCTCTGGTGGAGTGCACTGTTAACTGGCATTTGGACATGTGTTTTGACACTCTTAGGCATTCCTGCACGATACAATAAATACTTTAAGAAATTAGTTCCTACCCAAAAGGTAGGCATTAATTTCTGCCAGCGCCGGGGAAGTGCACAATAAAAACTGCTTTTCTGTGCACCCTCCAACTTAATATCATGGTGATATTAAGTCGGAGGCCCCCAAAGTTAAAAAAAAAGTTAAAAATTAAAAAAAAAAAATTTGAAGTCGGCTTGCGGGTTGAAAACCGAATGCTCAATTTTGCCGGCATCGGTTTCCGAACCCATGGCTGTCAGCAGCTCCAGAACCGATGCCGGCAAAATTGAGCGTCGGCTGTCAAACCCGCTGACAGCCGCCGCTCCTGTCCAAAAAGAGGCGCTAGGGACGCGCTAGTGTCCCTAGCACCTCTTTTTACCGCGGGCCCTAATGTAAATAAATTAAGTTCTGAATCACGCGCACAGCAGAGTGGCCTGTGTGCGCGCTGGGAGAGCGCCGCTCGCCCGCTCTCCTGCGTGGTTTACTGTATCGGCCTGTTAGATTGTAAGCCCTCTGGGGATAAGGAAATGCCTACAGTACCTGAATGTAAACCGATGTTATATCTCAGATCAAATGTCAGTATATAAAAATAATAAATGTGCTGTAGCAGCTCCTTTGACTTTTAGCTGGCTAGAGGGAGAGCAATTTTCCAACTGGCATATATTGATCAATGGCTTTCAAGTTTCTCTTCTTGTACATATATCTGCGCGCATATGTGTGTGTGGGTGTTGTGTGTGCATTTGTGGTGTGGTGCCTGTGCATGTGTGCGTGCGTGTGCACATGTGTGAGTGCATGTGCATGCATATGTGAGTGTGCGCACACGTGTGTGCTATATACATACAAAAATAACACTAGGGGAAAAGCAAACCTCCCACCTAAAATTACAAAAAAGTATCAGAGAGGTTCTGCTTAAAAGCATTCATCATCAAATAAAAAGACATCAATAATACATGGAATTAATAATAAAACTATAGTGTTTATTTGCACCCACGTTGGGCATCTGTCTGTCCATAGGGAGGGGGAAGTGTTGCGGATTTAGGTGAGCTCATTATTTCTCCACCTAGAAAGGCTTCGGGATTTGGGAAGCGGGGCTTGGAAGCTGCAGGGCAGGGACGCACAGAGCAGGCAGCTGCACGAGGAGCCAGCGCAGGCAACGCGTGTGAGTGTGAGCTTGCAGCGCCCCCTTGTGGAGCTGGAAGGACGCGTCCGCTTGTCTCCTGCGCCTCTCCTGCTCTTGCAGTGAGGCTGCAGCGCGGATGTGGTCCCTCCTAACTTCCCCTGCGCTGCTCACCTGCCCCCCCCCCACCTCCCCTCCCGGCACCATGAAGCCGGCCGGTGATCAGCGCTGGTAGAAGAGGGAGCCTTCCCCTGGGAAGTCCATTTGGACAGGAAGGTAAGCTCTTTCCTTTTGATAGCATGCAAGAAAACTAGACTTTTGGTGGGAGATGAGAACTGCAAGACAGCAAGTAACTGAAGTAAAATAAACGTAAATTAAAATATTTAAAATGAAAATGAAGGCTTGCAGATGAAACCAGAGAGAGGTGTCTGGAAGCTGCTGTTCTATAGATCTATTCTTTATTGATTTGACAGTGACAAAGGGGTCTTAAGTGAGTGGAGAATATAAGGGGGGAAAAAGTCTGCCAAAGTGACATCTGCTGTGGGTTTTGCGCTGCTCCTGACCAGGGGAAAGTTGCTTCTTCTGCAGCCAGCTCGGGGCTCCCTGAGACAGCAGAGCGCAGCCAAATTTCCCCTTCCACCCAGGAGCTGCGTTTTTGTGCTGCTCACTGTTGATTGATAAGGAGTCTTTATGTGCCGTTTCTGATAAATCGAGGAAAGCATATTTCACGGCTGCTGATTTTTTTCCGACCTCTTTCCGGCGAAAGAATGTCCGGACAGGACCGTTCAAAGCTGGAAGTTCGGGCGAGGAGTAGTTTTGTGCTCTCACGCCTGGCGAAGGAGTGCAGACTGGGTTACATGATACTAAGTCTACAGCGAGCGAGGCAGAGCCTGCCACAGCCGAGTGCTGGGAGTGACAGAGAACATCTTGGGCTCAGTGTCTATACTGATTCTGCAAGCACTCCGGGGTCCCTCAAAACATTACTGCTGCCTGCAGGGAGCTGACAGAGACTGAAGGTGCAGGAGAAAGCAACTCGTATCCTTGGAAGCTTTGGCTACTTAAATCTGTTTCTGTTTTCAGGACACACTCCGTGTGTGCCATCATGTGGGATGTGTGTGGGGAGTGCATGCTTTCAGGGTATGGTGTGTGTGCTTTCACTGTATGGTATGTGTGCAGTGTGTAGGCGTGTATATGTTCAGCTTTCAGTGAGTATGCTTGCACTGTACATGTGCAAGGAGAGTATGTTTTCAGCTTGAAGTATGATTGTGATGTGTGTACTTTCAGTATGCAACAATGTGTGTGCATAGTTTGTGTTCAGCATGCATGCTTGCTTTCAGTGTGCTTGTGCAGTATATGCGTAGTTTGGGTGCTTTCATTGTATGGCATGCTTACTTTCAGTGTGCAGTGTGTATGTGGCATGCATGCTTTCAGTAAACAGTGTGCATGCTTTCAGTGTGTGTGGCATTCATGCTTTCAGTTAGCTGTGTTTATTCAGTGTGTAATGTATATGGCATGCATGCTTTTAGTGTGTATTATACATGCTTTCATTATTCAGTGTGCAGCTTTCAGTGTGTAGTGTATAAGGTGCAATATGCATGCTTTCAGTGTGTGGTTGTTTGTATGGCACATGTGCTTTCATACAGCATGTGTGCATTCAGTGTGCAATGTATATGTGCCATAGTACTTTCAGTATGCAGCGTGTATTGTGTATATATGGGGTACATGCTTTCAGTGTGGGGCATGTATGCTTTCAATGTGCAGTATGTATGTGGCATATGAGCTTTTAGTGTGCAGCATATGCGCAGTTACGTGCTTTCAGTGTGTAACATTTATGTGTGGTGAGTGGATAACATGCATGCTTTCTGTTGAGTTTGTGGACCCTTGGGCTGAAGCGAGAATGGCTCCCCCTGCAGGTTCTCGCCATCAGCAGGAGCACCCAGGCAAAGAAGAGACCGAACAGGATCTTCACCTATACCAGCCCAGTTCCCCTCGGGTTCAGCCTTTGGGTACCGGGGTCGGCAGGACTTAGGTGAGGGTCTCTGCTGATGACTGGAGACATGGTCTGAGGCCAGGTGAACGTGTAAGGCAGGCGGCGAGTAGACATGTGGGGGTCCGGGCAAGAGTCAAAGGCAGGCAGCGGTCAGGCATATCCAGAATCCAGGCAGGGGCAGGATTGGTGCAAGGCTTAGGTTATAGTCACCCTAGGCGAGCCTTCTGCCTTGCCCCCCCCCCCCGGTCTCAGCCCCGGCTCCTACCGCATTCACGCCCACCAAATGTGTGCTTCTCTGGGCCGCGAGCAGGATGGGTCGTCGCCCAAGATGACCGCTAGGTAGCCTAATAGGGCACGCCAGCCCTGGGCAGAGGTCAAACTAGGTATCCATCCAAAGGGAGAAGAGGAACGGACAGGGCTGAGACAGGCAGGCAAGGGAAAGCAGGTCAGGCAGGTGAGGACTAGGGCAGGCAGAGACAAAGACTGGAACAGGCTGAAGATGACAAGTGAAATAGGCTGGAAGCGAAGACTGGAGCAGGCTTGGGAAGCAGTACGCACTACGCTCAGCAGCTGGACCTGTTGCTGAGGCAGTGAGGGAAAGACAAAGCTATCCCTTTATAGGGCTAGGCGTGTGAGATCATCCGGAGGCCTTTCCCACCACAGGCCCTTTAAATACACTGATGTCCGGTGCCGCATGGTGAGCTGGTGGCATTTCACTGCGTCAGAGAGCGGCATCCTGCCATGTGGAGAGCTGGCGGCGTCTTGCTGCATTGGGAGCTAGCAGAGACATCCTGGTTGGGGAGCTAAGAGTGGCGGTTGACAGGAGCAGCTCACGGACTGCCAAACACAACACTTTCAGTGTACAGGTGTGGCATGCATGCTTCAGTGTGTGGCCTATATGCAGCATGTATGCTTTCATGTGCAGCAGGTGTGCTTTCAGTGTGATGTACTTTCAGTATGTAGCATGCTTATTTAGTGTGCAATATGTATATGGCACGTGTGCTTTCAATGTGCAGTAGGTGTGTGGTGCGCTCACTTTCAGTGTGCAGTATATGTGTGGATGCTTGCTTTCAGTGTGCAGTATGCGTGCATTTGGTATGTAATATGTGTGCAGTGTGTATGGTTTCAGTGTGCAGTATGTGTGTGGTGTGCTCACTTTCAGTGTGCAATATGTATATTCATTCAGTTTACGGCGTGCATGCTTTCAGTGTGCAGTATATGTGTGGTGTGATCACTTTTGTTGTGCGGCACGTGTATAGTATGCATTCTTGCAATTTGTGGCATGCATACTTTCAATGTGCAGTATATGTGTGGTGCATTTGCTTTCAATGTGCAGTATGGGGCGGATTTTAAGAGCCCTGCTCACGTAAATCCGGTGGATTTACGCGAGCAGGGCCTTGCGCGCCGGTGCGCCTATGTTCCATAGGCCTACCGGCGCGCGAAGAGCCCCGGGACTCGTGTAAGTCCCGGGGTTTTTCAAGGGGGCGTGTCGGGGGCGGGGCCGATCGGCGCGGCATTTTCAGGGCGGGACGCTGCGTTTCAGGGGTGGGCCCGGGGGCGTGGTTTCGGCGCGGGGTGGTCCGGGGGCGTGGCCGCGCCCTCCGGAACCGCCCCCAGGTCCCATCTCTCGGCGCGCTAGAGGCCTGCTGGCGCGCGGGGATTTACTTCTCCCTCCGGGAGGCGTAAATCCCCGACAAAGGTAGGGGGGTCTAGATAGGGCCGGGGGGTGGGTTAGATAGAGGAAGGGAGTGGAAGGTGAGGGGAGGGCGAAAGCAAGTTCCCTCCGAGGCCGCTCCGATTTCGGAGAGGCCTTGGAGGGAATGGTGGCAGGCTGCGCGGCTTGGCGCGCGCCGGCTACACGAAATCGGCAGCCTTGCGCGTGCCGATCCAGGATTTTAGCGGATACGCGCGGCTACGCGCATATCTACTAAAATCCAGCGTACTTTTTGAAAATCTACCCCTATGTGTTCAGTGTGCATGCCTTCAGTGTGCAGTATGTGTGTGGTGTGCTCAGTGTGCAATATGTATATTCATTTGGTTTACGGCGTGCATGCTTTCAGTGTGCAGTATATGTGTGGTGTCATGTGTGCTCACTTTTGGTGTGCAGCATGTACATAGCATTCATTCTGCAATTTGCTGCATGCATGCTTTCAGTGTGCAGTAAATGTGTGGTGCATTTGCTTTCAGTGCAGTGTGCATGCAGTGTGCATGCCTTCAATGTGCAGTATGTGTGCGTTCTGCTCGCTTTCAGTGTGCATTAAATATGTGGTGTGCTAGCTTTCAATATGCAATATGGGTGCAGTAGTATTATTTCGTTTGCAAAGAAAGAGCCCAAAATAAATGATCGTATTCCAAGATCCCAATATCAACAACGTCAAAATGTACAAAAGATCTGTGTGTTAAAATTTCAGTAAGCATATGTAAAACCTTTTTTTTGTAAATGTATGTAGGACTGTCAAAATTTAGCAGTGTATATTGGAACATATAATAATACGCTGTATGCCGCTAGGACCACTTTATGTAATGTTATCCAACATCGCTCTAAGCTTCAATGGCAAGAGGAAATGTGAAAAAAAAAGGATTTGCACTCACAAAGCGGGGAGTGGGCTCTGTTGCGGGGGTTTACCCCAAACCAAATAAGCCTGATGCTTCACTTTCAATGCATATCCAGCATAGCTCTCTGCTTCAACGGCAGGGGACAGGAAAAAACTGATACTTCATTGCTTCCAACGGCAGGGGAGAAGTAAAACTGATACTTCACGCATATCCAGCATAGCTCTCTGCTTCAACGGCAGAGGAGAAGAAAAAACCGATACTTCACGCATATCCAGCATAGCTCTCTGCTTCAACGGCAGGGGAGAAAGAAAAACCGATACTTCACGCATATTCCAGCATAGCTCTCTGCTTCAACGGCAGGGGAGAAGAAAAAACCGATACTTCACGCATATCCAGCATAGCTCTCTGCTTCAACGGCAGGGGAGAAGAAAAACCGATACTTCACGCATATCCAGCATAGCTCTCTGCTTCAACGGCAGGGGAGAAGAAAAAACCGATACTTCACGCATATCCAGCATAGCTGTCTGCTTCAACGGCAGGGGAGAAGAAAAAAACGATACTTCACGCATATCCAGCATAGCTGTCTGCTTCAACGGCAGGGGAGAAGAAAAAAAACGATACTTCACGCATATCCAGCATAGCTCTCTGCTTCAACGGCAGGGGAGAAGAAAAAAAAGATACTTCACGCATATCCAGCATAGCTCTCTGCTTCAACGGCAGGGGAGAAGAAAAAAACGATACTTCACCGCATATCCAGCATAGCTCTCTGCTTCAACGGCAGGGGAGAAAAAACCTGATACTTCACGCATATCCACCAGCATAGCTCTCTGCTTCAACGGCAGGGGAGAAGAAAAACAACCAATAAGGGCTGAATAACATAGTCTGGGTAAACAATAAGCATGGGTGTAGTTTGCTTATTGCGGCAGTTACTACCCCTAACTAATCAAGCTTGATATTTCACTTGGATGCAGCTCCATCACTGCTCTCTACATTAATGGTGGGGGTGAAAGGGAAATAGAACCAAAGGTTACTACCGGTAAGAGCCAAGAGAAACAGATAAGTATGAGAAAAAAAAAGTATGAAGCTTGCTGGGCAGACTGGATGGGCCGATTGGTCTTCTTCTGCCGTCATTTCTATGTTTCTATGTAAATGCACATAAAATATTTTTGCTGATCATATCTTGAATTAAGGAACACTCATAGAAAAACAGTTGTATCACCAATTTACCGACAACACAAAAAGTGAGCAGCCCAAGTCATTGAAAGTCAATATGGTTTCTTATCTCAAGATATATGCACACTCATGTAGACAGACCACACCTGAACTCCGCCTGCCACTGACCACTGCCTGACTCCTGACTACATCTGAGTGCAGCCTGCCCTGGACCCTGGCCTGTGACTCTACTGAATCCATGGATATCCAGATTGTCGGCAGAGGCCCCCACCTAAGACCTGCTGGTCCCGGCATCTGAGGACTCAACCTAAGGGGAACGAGGAGTGGTATAGGTGAAGCTCCAGTTGGGCCTCTGCCACAGGCAGCGCCACCTGCTGGCGGTGAGAACCTGCAAGGTTCCTCCCTACAGGTTGTGTCAACTCCACACCCGCAACAGATTGCCGAGGCAATGGACTCGGTGGACGCCACCACTCTCCAGGCCATTCTGGTCTGGCGCACAGGCTCTAAGACCAGCAGCAGTATCTGGAATTACATAGAGCGATTCAACACGCGACTGAATGCAGCCTCGCTTTGGCTGCACCTGTAGAGCCATCAGCTGCAGCACCGGCATCTGCGGCGATGAGTTGCCCCATTCCACTTCTCCCAGCTCCACCCCAGTATGCCAGGGATCTGTAACAGTACCACGGGTTTTTAAAACCAGCGCTATATGCCCTTCACACTTCAAACGGCACTCTTCCCTGATGACGTGAAGACCACCTTCATACTCTCCCTCCTGGATGGCAAGGCCCTGGCCTGGTCCTCTCCTCTATGGGAGCGTTTGGATCCTCTCCTCACGAATCTGCTGCACTTTGTCTCCGCTTTCAAAAGGGTCTTTGATGAGCCCAGGCAGCTGGCCACTATGGGCTCTGACCTCCTGCATCTGTGCCAGGGTACCTGGCCTCTAACGGAGTATGTGCTATAGTTAGTGAGGTTTGGGTGGACCCTTGGACACTGTGGCAGCTGACCACGCCCACGGGGGGAAGTCCCATGAGGGGGCCACAAGTCAGGCTCAGCTACGGACACACAAACACAGATAGTTCTTTATTTAGACAGTTTGAGAAACCACCAGAGGTGGCAAGTAGTGAGTAGAAAGTTGTAGCCCGGCTGGGCTAATATTCCCCAGGGTGCTGGAACAGCGGTTCTTCTCCGGTAGCAGTGCTGTAGTGGAGAGAACTGAGAAAGTGTGTACAATAGAACATTCACAGAGTCCCCAAATATGGAGAAGCCCCGAGATAGGGAGAGCTGGCCCTCGAGGAGCGAGTACCAGATCCCTGGAGGTAGAGGAGACTTGTTGGCAAAGTACTCACACAGCGGTTCACGAAGAGATGGCACTGGCGCTGGAACGGAGGCAGGGCCTCGAGGAGCGAGTACCTGGTTCCAGGTAGACAGCTCTGAGGAGTAGGTGATAATAGTACTCACAGATGGTGTCTGTAGTGAATTCTTCCAAGTAGAAGTGGAGATAGATGCAGGCAGAGAGTCAGGGAACATGGTCCCTCGAGGAGCGAGTACTGGTTACCTGATAGCAACCTGAAAGAAACAAAGAGGCCCCCGAGGAGCGGGTACCCTGTTAACAGAAAGAGTCCAATAGGAGTTGGAAGGCAGAGAAGCTGGGTACGGAGAGCGAATCTCATCCGTAAGATCACCCTTGCTAACTCAACGGCTAGCAATAAACAGTAGGCTTAAATATCCGGGCAGTGTGATGTCATCACAGGGGGACACCCCTGAGGAACGCGCCAATGCTAATGGCAGTGGCTATTCTCTAAGTGAACTTAATAGCAGGTAATGGACTTCTCCTCCAGAACTTATCCAATCCTTTTTTAAACACAGCTATACTAACTACACTAACCACATTCTGACTTCGGCTTGCATGACACTTCCAGAAGCGCCCAAGCCGGTCCGGGGACGCTGGAGAGGACAGCAGACGGATGCCGCGGCAGCCAAGCATCCATGAGGAGCAGGAGGAGTCGCAAGAAAGGAAAGGTAGGTGGAGTGAAGCCGTCGGGAAGTGACGGTCACAACAGTATGCTATAGAGTTCTAGACACTGGCCAACAAACTCGATTGGAGGGAGAATTGCCTCCATAGCATATGGACTATGCCTGAACTTCACCTGCCTCTGACCACCACCCGACCAACGATCATGCTTGAACTCTGTCTGCCTATAAAAGTCAAAGACCAGGATCTCAGGAGCAAGGACCATGAACACAGGAACAAAGTCCAGGAACATGGAACGAAGACCAGGAATGCTGAGGAAACTTGTTCTACTATACAGTAGTCAATCTATTGCCAAGGCAAGGAGGAGCTGCTGGGATGGTCTTTTATAGATCCCTGCTCGTGATGTCATCATCAGGTGCTGCTGGCCTTTTCCCACCCGATGACTAAATGCCCCTTAGTCGAATACCTGCCCTGGGCATAGAGGCCATACTAAGCAGGTATTCGACTAAGGGGGTTCTCCATTCCTGCTCGTTCTTCTCAAAGAAACTTTTGCCTGCAAATTGTAACTATGGCATCAGTGATAGAGAACTTCTGGAGGATGAATGAGCGAATAGAGTCAGGGTGGTGAAGGCAGGATTTCTTCAAGAAGGTATCCTATAGTTTTTGAAAGGCTGCCTACAGCTTCAGAAGGCCAATGCTTCGTGTTAGTTCCCTTATGAGTGAGGGCAGTGAACAGAGCTGCAATAACCAAATAATTTGCAATGAAGTGGCAGTAATAATTAGCAAAGCCCAGAAACTTTTGTAAGGCTCACAGTCCTACTGGACGGGGCCAGTCTTGGATGCTCTTATCTTTCTCGGGGTCCATATGGATTCCCTCCCTGGATACCATATACACCAGGAATGATAGGCTCTCTTTTTCAAGCAGGCATTTCTCAAGTTTAGCATATAGGTTGTTTTCTTGCAGTTGCTGTAGAACTAGACGTACATCTCGGTGGTGGGAGCTGAGGTCTTTGGAGAATTTAAGAATGTCGTCAAGGTATACAATGATGCAGACATAGAATAGTTCCGGGAAGATTTCATTCATCATATTTAATGATGCCCGAAGGGCATCATTAAATATTCATAATGCCCGTCATGTGTTTTGAATGCTGTCTTCCATTCACTGCCAGGTTTAATCTGGATCAAATTGTAGGCTCCTCAGAGGTCTTATTTTGTAAAGACCCTTGGAGCTGGTCAAAGAGTTTGGAGATTAATGGTAAAGGATACCGATCTTTCTTAATGATGGTGTTTAATCCACGGTAGTCGATACAGGGCCTGACTGACTCATCCTTTTTGGCCACAAAGAAGAATCCTGCACCACCAGGGATGAAGATGGTAAGATGAAACCCCACTCTAAATTCTCACGGATGTACTCCAACATCGCTGGGATCTCAGGGAGCGACAAGGGATAGACTCCGCCCTGTGGAGGTTCAGTGTTGGGCTTTAGTTCAATTCCACAATCGTATGACTGATGGGGGTGGTAGAGTCTCGACCTTTTGTTTGGAAAACACGTCTTCATAATTGCTGTACTAAAAGGAAGGCCTGAAAGTGTGGTGGCCATTACTAGATGGAGCAGAGGTTCCATGCAGTTCTAGGCATGAGTTATGGCATTGCTGGCCCCAGCGAGCGAGCTGCAATGTGGCCCAATCAAACTGTGAGGAATGCTTCTGGAACCAGGGGAGTCCCAGCACGACTGAGTGGACACTCAGGTGAAGACGTGGAACATTATCTGTTCCTTATGGAGCAGGCCAGTGTGTAAGGTCAAAGGTGCTGTGGCAAGGGTGATCTGGCCAGGCAAAGGATCCCCATAGATGGAGGATAATTAGGGGAGACTTCCTTTGAATGGTGGGAATCTGTAGATGGTCTACCAATTCCTTCATCACAAAATTTCCCCCAGCACCGGAGTCCATCAGTGCAAGGATGGAGAAATTCTGATTGCCCATGGTGATTATCACTGGAAGGGTCAACTGGGGAGCCTTTTCCCACCAGATCCTAAGCTCAGAAGTTTCCCGGCTTGACTGGACATTGGGCAAGCAGGTGACCTGTGCCTGCAAAATACAGGCACAGGCCTAGCTGGCAGTGGCGGAATCTCTCCTCAGATGCAAGGTGTCTGTAGCTGAGTTGCATGGGTTCATCTGAGCACCCAGAGGAGGGCAAAGCAGGAGCTGGTGGTGACAGCGGCTGCTGGAAACAAGGAGTCAGCATGATGGCTTGACAAGAAGGGTGGAGCTCCCTGGCCTGTTGTTGCAGACAAAGGTCTATCCTCCTTGCTGGGTCTATGAGCCCCTCTAGAGAATGCTGCCAGTTCGTCCTTATTCCTGGAAGACAGGCCCTCCAGGAATATGCTATGGAGGCAATTCTCCCTCCAATCGAGTTTGTTGGACAGTGTCTAGAACTCTATAGCATACTGTTGTGACCGTCACTTCCCGACGGCTTCACTCCACCTACCTTTCCTTTCTTGCGACTCCTCCTGCTCCTCATGGACGCTTGGCTGCCACGACGTCCGTCTGCTGTCCTCTCCGGTGTCCCCAGACCGGCTTGGGCACTTCTGGAAGTGTCATGCAAGCCAAAGTCAGAACCAGTGATCTGTCTGAGGGAAGGTGGGATGGTTAGGCAGGTAGGGAGGCAAGGAACAGCACAGATGGGCAGGCAATGACACAGAAGACACTGAAGAACTGAAGACTGGCCATAAGACAAAGACCTGATGACGAACTGAAGACAAAGACGAAGACAAAGACTAGGAACTCATGAGCAAGGACCAAGAACACAGGAATAGAGACCATGAACGGAACAAAGACCGGGAACATGGAACGAAGACCAGGAATGCTGAGTCAACATGGTCTACTATACAGTAGTCGAGCAAGGAGGAGCTGCTGGGGTGGCCTTTTATAGGCCCCTGCTGGTGATGTCATCATCAGGTGCCACTGGCCCTTTAAGAGGAATGTGGTTGGGCATGCATGTGCCTTACAAGGGACCTGGTGAGGCAGCGGCGTTGGAGGCAGACCTGAGCGTGGTGGCCTTCTGCGTGGCCATTTGGGAGCCTTCCCAGTGTTACGTCCGTCAGTTGCAGACGGCTGCGACCACTCTTTCTCACCTCTTTCTTTGCTTCCCTGACTCCGTGGGTAGACAGTTGCCGACAGTTCCCTGACTCCGTGGGGTAGACAGTTGCCGACGGCCTGTCTACCACTCCCAGGGCTCCCAGGGCGGCATGGATGCCTCCGACCGCCATCTTGTCATTGGAAGTTCTTAGGTGCGCGTGCGCATGGGCCAGTCTTAAAGCCACCGTGGCGGGAACCTCGGGGACATCCCCTCCGGATGATGTCATCCCTCCAGGACATTTAAGCCAGCTGGCCCTGCCTACCAATGACTTGGCAAAGAGAACCTTCTTGCTAAATCCACCTCGCTCTCAGAGGACCTGCATTCCGGTTCCTGCTTCCAGGCATAGATGTCTAGGGTACTTGCTCCTTGGGGGTCTCTCTCCTCGTCTTGGCTATCCGCTCCTCGGAGTGCCTATCGCTTGGGACTTCTGCCTTTCCCATTCCCGGGGCTTCCCTGGGACCTTTGCTACCCTTTCTGTGAGTACCCTGCTCCGTGGTACTTCCTGTTCTACCGAGGATTCCTCTGGGGTACCCCGCTTCGCGGACCACTACCAATGCTACTGAGGACCTCACTGGTGCTCCCTGCTCTGCAGATCACTATCATTTCTACTGAGGACCTTCACCGTGAGTACCCCGCTCCACGGGCCATTACCATCTCTAGTAAGGACCTCATCAGTGTGCCCTGCTCTGCTGACCACTATCATCACTACTGAGGATACTCTCCAGTGTACCCTGCTTCGCGGACCATTACCACCTCCACTAAGGACATTGGTGTATCTTGCTCTGCGAACCACTACTATATCTTCTGAAGACATCATCTGTGTACCCTCGCTCTGTGGATCATCATCTACTCTACGGAGGTATCCACTCAGGGTATTCTCTCATCTACGGACCCTGTGTCCCTGGGTCTGTAAGACCTCCTGTCTTGCACCCCCCCGCTCTGCGGGCTGGGTCACTCTTTCTCTTTAATAAAGACTCTAGACTGATACTGTGTCTGAAGTCACCGAGACCTCGCCTCTCGACGGTGAGGCTCACTGGGCTCCTCCCTGTGGCCGGTACCATCTCTCACCTCGGCCCAGGGCCCACACACTAACTAAATCCTAAACACCCGGCATCTAAGGAAGCAGTGATATCGGAGGCAGGCTGGTGCGGGCGCCTGCCAAGCTTCCATTCGAGGGCCTTCACTGGCGTCGGAGAGTGTCAAATCGGGCTCGGGCCTGGCAGCAGTAAGTGCAGCAGTCTGCGAGCCTGCCCCGGCAAACACAACAAGCATTTGTGCGCACATGTGCGAGGATTATACAATAGATGGAACACGCGCATGTGCTATATGCATGCATATCTGCTCATTTTAACACATGCATCTCTTTTAAAATTCACCCTTTAGTGTGCAGAATATGTGTGTGCGCTCGCTTTTGTTGTTCAGTATGTGTTAGGCATGCATTTTTTCAGCTTGTGGCGTCGTGCCTTTGGTGTGCAGTGGGTGTGTGGTGTGCAGGCTTTCAGTGTGCAGTATGTGTGGGGTGTGCCTGCTCTGCGTGCAACGTATATCGTTTCGGTTTGCAGCGTGTATGCTTTCGGTGTGCAGCATAGGTCCAATTTTTAAACTATTGCTCTGCCAAAAGGCTCATATACACGAGTGTGTGGGCGGCACGCGAGTGACACGCATTTTAGAAGCCGCTAATTATGCACACGTATGCATGCGTGAGCTGATACAGGGGGTGGGGCATGGGCGTTCCAGGGCGGGGCCGCAGTATGCGGCAGCTTGTTAGCTGTGTATTTTTACTGCTGTTCCTGATGAGATGAAAGTCTTCAGAAATCGCCTTTTAGGCCTAACCCGACATGTTGAGGGGTTTGGGTCAACTGGGGGGAGTGGGGGGAGTGCAGGATGAAGAACCAGAGAGGTCTGGATGACCTCGAGATAGACTGGGCAAAGTGGTGGACTACTTTATAAAACTGAGAATGCACTTCCCGCGAGCATGCTTTAAAATCTGCCTACTTGTGCCCGTTAAAGCCGACAAAAAAAATCCCAAGTAAGTACGTTTGCTTGAGTAACGACTTAAAATTAGGAGCACATTTATGTACGGTAGAAGTATTTTAAATCATATGCGCGCACGATTTAAAGTTCCAGCATGTGTCCACTCGGGCACCGGTGCGCTTGTTTTAAAATTACCGTCCCTGTGTGCAGTTTGCGCACTTTCAGTCTGGATTTGGCAGGTGCAGTTGTACTTGTTATTGGAGTATGGTAAGGCTATGGATACGGCACACAGTCGTGCAGTTCTCCCGCAGTAAGACTTTGAATTTGGCATATTCCTATGGTAAGGCTCTGGGTTTGGCACACTGTAACGATATTACTGCAGTAAGTCTCTGAATTTGGCATACTGGAGTGCGGTATTCCTACAGTGATGCTCTGAATTTGGCACACCATAGTGTGGTATTCTTATTATAAGGCTCTGACTTTGGCACATTCTAGCATGGTATTCCTGTGGTAAGTCTCTGGATTTGGCACAATAGAGGGCGGTATTCGTTTGGTAAGGCTCTTGAGTGAGCATCTTGTAAGGCGGTATTCCTATAGTAAATCTCTGGAGCTGGCGCTCTAGAGTGCGATATTCCTGTGTGGTAAGGCTCTTGAATTGGCATATTACAGTGCGGTATTTCTACGGTAAGGCTCTGGATGTGGCACGCTGTAGTGTTTGGCACAATATATGTTAACGCTTTGGGTTTGCTATACTGTATTTCCTATGGTAAGATTCTGGCTTTCGGCACACTGAAGGTGTAATCATTTTATGATAGTGGATACTAATGTGCCCACAGATGCTCTTCTCTAATGGAATACTCCCTCTTCTCTTTACAGCCTGAACGACTGGTGAAAATGTTGCGGTCATATGCCAACTCTTCCATTGTGGAGATTCTACAACACCACAGAGAACCGACTCACAGGCAGGGCTACCAAGACCAGTGCAACAGAAGCCATCAGGAAATCATTTTGGGCTGCGATTTTCCAGATCCTGAGGACTGTAATTCTACCATAGAGGAGCTATTGTTCAAATATTTAGGCCCTAGGAGGTCCAGTTTCTTCACCCCAATCTGCGTCATTTACCTTCTTATTTTTGTAGTGGGTGCCATTGGAAATACCTTGACCTGTATTGTGATCATCAAGCACAAGATCATGAAGACACCCACCAATTATTACTTGTTCAGTCTTGCAGTGTCTGACCTCTTGGTCCTGCTTTTGGGGATGCCTTTGGAACTTTATGAGCTGTGGAGTAATTACCCCTTTCTCTTTGGAACTGGGGGCTGCTACTTTAAAACCTTGCTTTTCGAGACCGTTTGCTTCGCTTCCATTCTGAACGTGACGGCTTTGAGTGTGGAGCGCTACATTGCCGTTGTCCATCCACTCAAAGCCAAATACGTGGTGACCAGAAGCATGCCAAGAGGGTCATTGTTACTGTTTGGGCGATCTCCATCCTCTGCTCCATTCCCAACACCACCCTTATCGGTATCGTCCACCTGGATGTGCCTGGCAGGGGGGTGATCCCCAATTCTTCCACCTGCACCTTAGTGAAGCCACGTTGGATGTACAACCTCCTCATTCAGATCACCACCATTCTCTTCTTCTTCCTTCCAATGGGGACCATCAGCATCCTCTATCTGCTCATTGGCTTGCAGCTCAAAAAGGAAAAGATGCTGCAGGTACTGGAGACGAATGCTGCTGGAGAGGGTGACAGGTACCAGAATGTCCGCATCCAGCAGGAGAAGGCCAGAAGGCGGCAGGTCACTAAGATGTTGTGTAAGTCTGCAAGTTTGAGATTTTCTTAAAGGGGAAGAGCTCTGGAATGGATGGGACAAGTCGGTCATACCCTGTTAATGCTGTTAGTCCGAAGTTAGAAGAGACATACTGGCCAAATTATTTTAGATAAATCAGTCGGCATTCAGCACAACTGCAAACCTTGTGATCCTCCATTTTATTCATATTTTTAGAGAACTGGTGCATAGAAAAGTGCGCACATGATTTATACACGCACTCCCCCGTCTCACATTATATACACGGTAAAACAAACAGAAAACGAGCTGAATTAGTACATGTTTGAAGCTCGTGAGCAGCGGCGTCAAAGTAAGGCTGACGCTTTACTGCTGCTCAGAATATTCAGACTTGTACTAATTCAGCCTGTTTTGTCACTCTGTTACTACAAGCCCAGTAGAGCACATGTAGTTTTCTGGGTGCTTATAGTTAAGCATATTTTGGAAAGGTACCAAGGACACTCTCTTTCCTGTGAGCTTTTTCTATCAATCTAAAAGCTTTTACACAATTAGCCACATTTGAGAACCCACCACGTGAAAGGGTTTTCGCCAGCCTAATCCTCCCCGCCTGTGATAGTCTGGAAGGCAGCGTTTAAAAATGGCAGTAGAGGGGGGGGGGGGCTGAGTCCCTCACTCACTTCCTGTTTATGTTACCACTGCTGCCACAATAGGAGGATTTCAACAGGAGGCGGAAGCAGTACAGTCCTGCTGGGGGGACCATCTGCCTGGTGCAGTTGCCGGACAAAATAGATTGTTAGGCAAGGACTGATTTTGGGAATGCCCCTTTCCCTTTTGGGCTTGTAGACTCCTGGACTGTCTCAAAATGATGAGTATATGGTGCTCCCCCCCTCTCCTCCCTGCTTGGCACCCAGAGAGGTTGCCCTTCTTGTCCATCCCTTTTAATGGCCCTACCTCTGCCCCTATAAGACAGAGGGTCGCACCAACAGCCTCTTAGTGTAACCCCATCTTGGGAGGTATGTCATGTTCCGGCGGGTCCATAAACGTATTTATAGTTCTCCGGGGCAGGGACATTTGACTAACTCTTCTCGCAGACTCCTTCCCCAGGGTGTGGATCCTTTTATGGGGGGGAAGGATTTATTTTCAGGACCCAAGTGCTAGGGTTGGCATCTTCTCTTTGAGATATCCTTGGGAGAGGGGTATTCTCTTCACTGGGTGCAATGACTGCCAAATAACCACACTGGACTCACTTGGATAGTGTCCAAAATAAAGTCTTTACTGTTTAACACTGATGATTAATGGCACAGTAAATATGATTCTGGCATCACAGGCTTCCTTGTTTTCTTTACAGACATTTTTCTCTAAAAGGTTAATTAAAATTTGTAACCTATCATTAAAATCATCCATTGTACTTGAAGACTGGAGGGTGGCCAATGTAACCCCAATATTTAAAAAAGACTCCGGGGCGATCCGGGTAACTATAGACCAGTGAGCCTGACTTCAGTGCCGGGAAAATAGTGGAAACTATTCTCAAGATCAAAATCGTAGAGCATATAGAAAGACGTGGTTTAATGGGACACAGTCAACATGAATTTACCCAAGGGAAGTCTTGCCTAACAAATCTACTACTTTTTTTTGAAGGGGTTAATAAACATATGGATAAAGGTGAACCGGTAGATGTAGTGTATTTGGATTTTCAGAAGGCGTTTGACAAAGTCCCTCATGAGAGGCTTCTAAGAAAACTAAAAAGTCATAGGAGATAGGAGGCGATGTCCTTCCGTGGATTACAGACTGGTTAAAAGACAGGAAACAGAGAGTAGGATCAAATGGTCAATTTTCTCAGTGGAAAAGGGTAAACAGTGGAGTGCCTCAGGGATCTATACTTGGACCGGTGCTTTTCAATATATATATATATAAATGATCTGGAAAGGAATACGACGAGTGAGGTTATCAAATTTGCGGATGATACAAAATTATTCAGAGTAGTTAAATCACATGCGGATTGTAATACATTACAGGAGGACCTTGCAAGACTGGAAGATTGGGCATCCAAATGGCAGATGAAATTTAATGTGGACAAGTGCAAGGTGTTGCATATAGGGAAAAATAACCCTTGCTGTAGTTACACAATGTTAGGTTCTATATTAGGAGCTACCACCCAGGAAAAAGATCTAGGCATCATAGCGGATAATACTTTAAAATCGTTGGCTCAGTGTGCTGCAGCAGTCAAAAAAGCAAACAGAATGTTAGGAATTATTAGGAAAGGAATGGTTAATAGAACGGAAAATGTCATAATGCCTCTGTATCACTCCATGGTGAGACCGCACCTTGAATACTGTGTACAGTTCTGATCGCTGCATCTCAAAAAAGATATAGTTGCGATGGAGAAGGTACAGAGAAGGGCAACCAAAATGATAAAGGGGATGGAACAGCTCCCCTATGAGGAAAGGCTGAAGAGGTTAGGGCTGTTCAGCTTGGAGAAGAGACGGCTGAGAGGGGATATGATAGAGGTCTTTAAGATCATGAGAGGGCTTGAAAGAGTAGATGTGACTCGGTTATTTACACTTTTGAATAATAGAAGGACTAGGGGGCACTCCATGGATTTAGCAAGTAGCACATTTAAGACTAATCGGAGAAAATTCTTTTTCACTCAACGCACAATAAAGCTCTGGAATTTGTTGCCAGAGGATGTGGTTAGTGCAGTTAGTGCAGCTGGGTTCAAAAAATGTTTGGATAAGTTCTTGGAGGAGAAGTCCATTAACGGCTATTAATCAAGTTTACTTAGGGAATAGCCACTGCTATTAATTGCATCAGTAGCATGGGATCTTCTTGGTGTTTGGGTAATTGCCTGGTTTGGCCTCTGTTGGAAACAGGGTGCTGGGCTTGATGGACCCTTGGTCTGACCCAGCATGGCAATTTCTTATGTTTTTATGTTCTTATCTATGCAGGAATATTTATATCAGGGTCAAAGAAACTTCTAGCATCTCGTGCTTGGATAACTAGGGTTCCCAGGTGGGCAGTATCCCTTAGTTGTGCGGGAGACCCCTTCTGAACTGGTAAAAATGTAAAATCCCTGCCTCTGCGCAGAGAGTCCAAATCTCTCTCTCCCCAGGGGGTGAAGACTCCGGATGGATGTCCTAAATTATCTTTATAGTCCTTTTTTGTCACGGTTAGTGGATCTTCAGACTCTTTTATATTCCTTCACAGTTCAATCTCTCATCTGGATCCCCCTGACGGAAGGGATCCCTGGGTGCAAGTGACTAACCTGCCCCAATGCAGGAAAGAAGGGGCAGCCAAAAACAATCTTCCTCCTGGATCTTAAAACTCAATATCCTTTCCCCTCAACTGAAAGTAACACCAGAGTTGCTTCTTGCAGTGTGTCACCACCTCAGAAGGGCAGGTCCTTTCTATGCCTGGGCATCTCAAACACAGGGTTCCTCCTGCCCTGGTTCCAGGAAATGCCCAGATGTCTCACAAGGCTCCAACCACTTAAAAGCTTAAACCCAAAAACAACTCAGAGGGATGTCCCACCAGCTAATGAGTAGACTGGAAGGGAAACCCTCCTGATCCTGGTCAGGATCCTCAGGCTGGATTAGCCTGCTTCCTCTGACTGGGCCTGAAAAATCACAAAACAGGTTAAGCTCTTAACTACCTCCTAACTCTCTCGGGAGAGAGATGTTATAAAGCCTTTCAGGGGGGACAGCCACTCCAGGCCCCCACAGAGAGAGGGTCTGCAGTAGAATGGATCCTCCCTCCATTCACTAACCTATGCTCTTACTAAGGGCTCACCCAGGCTTTAATGACAACAGACTGGCTGTTGGTTATATTAGATTTTACATTTAACACGTTGCTGACCATTGGACTTTAAGAAGAGGATAGGAGATGGTGGAAGAGTCAATGGCCATGGATAATTCTTCCTATATTTTTGTATTTTAGCCTCTCTCCCCAAACCAGCTTCTTAGATATTGGAAAACAGCTGCTTTATCCTATATATCCACCCCTTCACCTCCCTCAGAAGTTTCACCTTCTCTCCTCTCTAGTGATACTTAAATCCTCTAATATAATCCATTAAGGTATAAGAATAGTATTTACTGACCGATTTTCCAAGCCCAGGCCCCTGTTCTAATCAATTGGTGAATGAGCAATAGCTAAGGTTAAAGCCTTGATGATTAGTAGTAGCTTGGTTCAAAGTCCTGATGATTAGCAGTAGCTTGGTTTGAAGCCATGATGATTAGTAGTAGCTTGTTTTGAAGTCCTGATGATTGGCAGTAGCTTGGGTTGAAGCCTTTATGATTAGCAATAGCTAATCTTGGCAGTAGCTAAGACTGAAGCCTTGGCACTTGGTGCTACTGTTACGCTTGGGCTCCGGTCAGGAGTCGTGAACACCACCCAGCAGGGTGGCTCCAGGTGGAGAGAGACAGGGAGCTAGAAACAGTGTCAGGTTCCAGGCTGGGTCAGGGCAGGCAGCGAGTATCAGAGTCTGGGTTCAGGCTGGGTCAGGGCAGGCGGCAAGTAGCAGTGTCTAAGTACAGGCTGGGTCAGGGCAGGCGGCAAGTCAGTGTCTAAGTACAGGCTGGGTCAGGGCAGGCGGCAGTCAGCAGTGTCTGGGTCCAGGCTGGGTCAGGGCACAGTAAGCAGGGCAAGGCAGGTCAGAAGGCCCGTAGGCCACACACACACACACAGAAGGCCCGTAGGCCACACACCAATAGCGGGGCAAGGCAGGTCAGAAGGCCCGTAGGCCACACACACATAGAAGGCCCGTAGGCCACACACCATAAGCGGAGCAAGACAGGTCAGAAGGCCCGTAGGCCACACACCATAAGCGGAGCAAGACAGGTCAGAAGGCCCGTAGGCCACACACACACAGAAGGCCCGTAGGCCACACACCATAAGCGGAGCAAGGCAGGTCAGAAGGCCCGTAGGCCACACACACACAGAAGGCACGTAGGCCACACACCATAAGCGGAGCAAGACAGGTCAGAAGGCCCGTAGGCCACACACACACAGAAGGCCCGTAGGCCACACACCATAAGCGGAGCAAGACAGGTCAGAAGGCCCGTAGGCCACACACACCCAGGAGGCCCGTAGGCCAGGTATGGAAATCAAGGAAGAAGGCCCAAAGGCCGCGCAAGGCAAGGCAAGGCAAGGAAAGGCCCGAAGGCCACGCAAGGCAAGGCAAGGAAAGGCCCGAAGGCCGCGCAAGGCAAGGCAAGGCAAGGATAGGCCCGAAGGCCGCGCAAGGCAAGGCAAGGCAAGGATAGGCACGAAGGCCGCGCAAGGCAAGGCAAGGCAAGGCAAGGCAAGGATAGGCCCGAAGGCCGCGCAAGGCAAGGCAAGGCAAGGCAAGGATAGGCCCGAAGGCCGCGCAAGGCAAGGCAAGGATAGGCCCGAAGGCCGCGCAAGGCAAGGAAAGGCCCGAAGGCCACACAAGGCAGGCTAGAGCAGGGAGCCCAGGAGAGCTCGATGCCGAAGCACCGAGGCAACTGTCAGGCAGGGTTATAAGGGCACACCCAGAGCATAGAGTGGACATAGGAGATGGACTGGGCCTGTCAGGAAAGCCAGCACTAGAGGGACCCCTGGTGGTGAGGCGGTAGCACAGCAGCCACAGCTGTAACAGCTACTGCTCACAAGTTTCACACTTGTGCTAATTTAGCCTGTTTTCTGTGTATATATGATAGTCTTAAATTGTGTAAGCTGTGTGTTGTAGTACAAGTGTTGGCAAGACCTCAGTGATCCCTGCTTCTCGCTTTTTTCTTTCGAGCCTTTAAAAAAATGTCACCACCCTCAAGGATTCCAGTTTCTGCAGCACCAATGTGGCTTCGAGAGTTTTACACTATGTAATTGCTGAAGAGATATTTCTGCACTAAGAGCTCCTCTTCCACTACTAGGAATGTAAGTGAAGGGGTGAAAGCTTTACTGCGCTAATCCTCCTCGAGCCCCCTGATACAGTTTAGGGGCAGCTTTCACAATGATGGCACTGGGACAAAGGTTGCAGAGATAACATTTTGCCCCTGACTTTGCACCAGAGGTTTTACCAAAGCCAGCATCCTGTCTCCAGGCACCCTGCAGATCTCATGAAGCAGATCACTTTCCCTGGGATAGCAATAGCTTCTTTCATCTACCTGGCTAATATTGCATTACGGAGTTTTTCCCCCAGGAACTGTCAAAACTTTGACCACATCTTCCTGCAACAGATTCCACAGCTCGACAGTGCACTGTAGTGACAACATATTTTCGATGATGGGTCTTAATGAGTCACTTTCACAGGCATTTATGTGCACAAACCTGGCTTTATGAATGTGTCTTTTTTGAAAATATCCCTGGCAGGTAGGCACGGAACACAGTTTTGCATATTTTTACACACGGAGGCGAAAATAGGTATTCTAAGGGGCAGGACCGTGATTTACCTGCGTATTTTTGATTTTCAAACGTTTGCGTCTAAATCCAAATGCACACAGTGTGACTCCAGCTCATGATCATGTAGTAGCCATGTGGGATTGTGAACATTTTCAAGGCAGATTTATGTGCATAAGTTCCCTTTGGGAATTCAGGCTAAAGTCTGCCAGTAAAACGTTGCCACAGACTTTATTTAGCCTGTTAGATTCGTGCACTGTGCCCTTGTGTAAGGGTAAGTGGATTTCAGATTCAGATCACTGTACTGGCATGACAATTTTACATATATTGCCAAAATCAGAATGATTAAATAAAGGGGAAGAAGGGAAAAAACAATTACAAATAATACAGAAAGTGCAATAGGGACAACATTCAGATTTTGGTGTGGTCCATGTTGCCCCTAGTCCTTTATTTATCCGTTCCGCCGCACTCGTGATTTTATAAATTTCTACATCCTGTTCCCCTCTCAGCCGGCTCTTTTCCGAGCTGAGGAGCCCCAGCCTGCGTAGCCTCTCATCATAGGAGAGATGCTCCAGCCCCCTTTTAGTTTTTTGACGCCCTCCTCTATGTCTTTTTTTGCGATGGGGCGACCAGAGCTGTACACGGCACTCGAGCTCTGGTCGCATCGTGGCCCGATACAGAGGGGCAGCAGGATCTTGTCCCTTTCAGATCATTCCTAACATTCTGTTCGCTTTTTTGACTGAACCGAGGATTTCAAGGCGTTGTCCACAAGGACTCCAAGTCCTTTCCTTGGGTGGTGACTCCCAATACAGAACTCGGCATCGTGTACCTGGAGCTGGGATCATTTTCCCTTATGTGCATCGCTTTGCACTTTTTCACATTTAAATTTCATCCGCCATTCGTTTGCCCAAGCCTTCTAGTCTCACAAGGTCCTTCAGCAGTTCCTCATAATCGGCTGCCGTTTTAACAAATTTGAATAATTTTGTGTCATCTGCAGATTTGATCACCTCCCGCCTTTTCCAGGTGATTTATGATGTTAAACAGCCCCATTACCAATCCCTGTGGTACTCAACTAACGACCTTTCTCCATTTGGAAAGCTGACCATTTAGTCATATCCTCTGTTTCCTGACTTTTAACCACAGTTACCAGTCCACAACTGGGCACTGCCTATTTAGTTTCCTGAGGAGCCTCTCATGGGGAACTTTGTCACATGCATATAATACATCAACCAGCTCACCTTTATCTATGTCCTTTATTTACACCTTCAAAACAATGCAAGAAACTTCCCCTTGCTAAAACCGTGACGACTCTTCCCCATGAAGCCATGTCTAGCCATAAGGCCAGTGATTTTGCTTTTAAGAATGGCTTCAAACCGTTTTGACTGGCACTGACGTCAGGCTCACCGGTCTATAATATCACGGATCACCCTTGGCGGCGTCTCGCTGGCCGCCCTCCCCCAGTCTCCAGGCCCCAGTGGCTGGTTTTTTTACTGACAGCTGCGGGTGCACACTTTGTATTAACAATAAATAAATAAATAAATAAATAAATAGGAAACGGGTCTCCGACCATGCTTCCTTGTTTCTCCCCAACCCAAGGATGGTGTCCCACTCGCCACAGACAGAAGGGAACCGGGATTATTCTTCCCTTACAAGGTTTTGGAACCCTTGGTGGGAATTTTTAAACGGCAAATCATTCTTCCTCCTGCAAGGTGCAAATCTTACCTGGCCTTGTCCAGTTCTGCACAAGACATTAACCCTATGGTTACTGGTGCTGTGAGTCGGGGGGGGGGGGGGGGGGGGGGGGGTGGGGGGAGGCTATTTCTGCCGGAAAGGACGTGGTAAACACTCGGCACAGCTTGTGTTTACAAGGCCGGCTCCTGCACAGCATCCTCTGTCTGAGACTGATGTCTATCACTGGGGCCAGAGGATCTGTCCTACTATGGAAAGAAAGCAGAGAAAGCCGTCAGCAATGCGTGACAGGGCTGGCAGATATTTATGGAATTATTCTACAGTTATTGTTTCATTTTTAATATGTTCCATATCCCTGCTGCCTCCCGGGAGCAGCCATTTCAAACCAAGAGTTTTTTTTTTCTTAATCTCAATTTTATGCTCAACGAATTTAAATACGTGAATAATTTAATTACATATGCCCTTGTAAGGGAAATGCTACTTCTCATTAAAAAAAATATTTCCTCCCAGTTCGCACTCCCATCTGGCTTCCAGCTCTTGGCTGAGCCCCAATCTCATTGTACAGAGGTAGCCCTGCATCTGCCTGTGCTGTACCTCTACTGTGCGGTGATGGGGAGTGTGTGTGTGTGTGAACCTCGCACTGCCTCTGCCTATGCTATGCCTGCAGTGAGGCAAGGGCAGTGTGTGTGTGTGTGTGTGTGAGGGAAGCATGCACCTTTGCTGCTTGTGCTGTACCTGTGCTATGGTAGGGTAGTGTGTGGGGGGGGGGGGAGACTTCTCCTCCAGGAACTTATCCAATCTCTTTTAAACTCAGCTACACGAACTGTCTTAAACCGCATCCTCTGGCAACAAATTCTAGAGCTTAACTGTATACCGAGTGAAAAAGAATTTTTCTGATTTGTTTTAAATGTGCTATTTGCTAACTTCATGAAATACCCCCTAGTCTTTGTATTATCCAAAAGAGTAAATAACCATTTCACATTTACATGTTCAAGTCCTTTCATGATTTTGTAGACCTCTATCGTATCGCCCCTCATTCTTCTCTTCTCCAAGCTGAACAGCTCTGACCTTGCACGCTCGCTGCCTGTGCTGTACCTGTACTGTGGCACTGTGGCAAGGGCAGTGTTGAGTGTGAGTGTTGCGATCCCCCCTGCTGCTGCGCTACAGGAGGTCTCTTACCTTCCTCCGGAGGCCGCTCTGAAGCCTGGGCCTCGCCTGTGTTCCATCCGGGACTTGCTCCAGGGCCTGAGAGGCCTAGCTGTGCCTGTGGCTTGCTTGCCATCTATCTATTGTGGGTGGGGAGGAGGCAGGGGCGGCCTTTGGCTGCCCCGCCCCCTAAAGAAACAGGGAGAAACAGACAACTAAAGAAAGGGAAGGAGAATCCATTGCACCCCAGCGCCCCCTTGCGAGGGCGCCGGAGACTACCAGCATGGGACAAAGGAAGGGAAGGTAGGAGGGGTGACAAGAGGCCACTAGGACACACGTGGCTGAAAAAGCAAGCAGGAGGCTGGAAGCAGGAAGCAGCAGTAGCTGGAACCGGCAGGCAGCAGCAGCAGCAGGGCTCAGGAGTAGCAGCAGGGCTGGAGGCCCAGGAGACTCAAAGTCACAGGGCTGGAGGCCCAAGAGAGACAGCACTACAGGGCTGGAGGCCCAAGAGAGACAGCAC
Organism: Rhinatrema bivittatum; assembly: GCF_901001135.1. Lineage (NCBI taxonomy): Eukaryota > Metazoa > Chordata > Amphibia > Gymnophiona > Rhinatrematidae > Rhinatrema > Rhinatrema bivittatum. The sequence goes on along the minus strand of NW_021820732.1, from coordinate 7,816 downwards.
TACAGGACTGGAGGCCTAGCAGACACAGCTCCAGGGCCTGAGAGGCCTAGCAGACACAGCTCCAGGGCCTGAGAGGCCTAGCTGTGCCTGTGGCTTGCTTGCCATCGTTTGGACTTCCTGTTTGGCGACGCCCTTCTCCTAGGGGCTGGCCCGCAGCTCTCCACCTGACTTATAGGACCAGCGGTGGGCGGCCCTGGCAAGCTCCTCCCAGGGAGTTGCCTTCTCCCTCCAGTACTTAAGGACTTTCTGTTCACTTGCAAAGGGCCTCCGGATCGGGCTCTACAGTCGTCTGTAACTTTGCCGATCCAGGTCCCCCGGTTCGCCTATGCCTTGATGGGTTCCTGTCCAGTGTCTCTGCCTAGATGTTTGTTCCTGTGCCTGCCAGCCGTAAGGACTTCGGATGTGAGTATCCAGCATCGGAGTTCCTGTTCGCCTGGAGTTTCCCTGCACCCTCCTTCTCAGCGTGGTCCGTGACCAGCCTTCCTGGGCTGTGTAGGGCGCGTCTGGGACAGGGTGGTCCGCGACTCAGTCCCACGGGTGGGCTGAGTAGGGCGCCCTGATGGACAGTGCCATGTTTCCGTCCAGCCTTGTCTACAGTGTCTGCTTCAGCCCTTGCCCGGATGTCTTCCTGTCTCTGCCTTGACCTACGTCCTCGTCTGGTTCCTGAGCCTTCTGTCCTGTTGGGCCCTGGAGTGGCCAACAGGAGGGATACGTCCCACGGGCTCTTGAGCTTCTGCCAGCCGAGGGGCTTCGGATGTGAGTATCCAGCATCGGAGTTCCTTGCTCGCCTGGGTCTTTCCTGTGTCTCGCTTCAGCCCTTGTCCTGATGTCTCCGTCTTGCTTCAGCCTGCTTCTGCCCCGTTCTGATGTCTTCTGTTTAAGGACTCTGTCTGCCCTCGCCTCTGTCCGGCCTGCTGCCCATTGCCGTTCCCCTGCGGCAGGTCCGAAAGGGCCGGGAACAGTCGGAGGGACCGTTCATTAGTCAACTTCCCCGTGTTGGCTACCATGGCATGCAGGTCCGGCTGAGGGTCGGACTCCCTGCTTTCTGTTCCTGCCTGCCTGGCTCACCATGCCTGCTCAGCTCACCTCCCACGGTGGGGCTTGGGGCTCCTCCTTGAGTCCTGCCGTGGCCCAGGGCTCACCACCACCCGCTTACGACGACCGCGGCCCGCGCGCGCTCGTCACAGTGAGGTGTGTGGTGTGTCTGCAAAATCTTGCACTGTTGCTGCCTGTGTATGTGGTGCATATGCTGTTCACATTCTGTGAATAAATGGAAACGTTTCCATCTCAGTGAATCCAATAAATTTTACCAGTACTACATATTCATTTACTAAATAAATAAGAAAAGCACAGTTTTAAATGATCTGTCAAATGAAAGTAAAAGAACAGGTTGAGGTTTAATTATAAACGTTCTTTTGCTAATGGGAGCAGATAAGGGATGAAAGTGTGGCTGGGGCTGGAGTTTCGCAGGGTTTCTCCTGGTCTTTCTTCCCCTGACAGTCCAGAGCTTTCACTCTCAGGAAAATGAATCATCTTTGACGGGGTAACACCATGATAGAGCCCAGAGCAAGGGAAGGAGAAGCACAAATCCATCTCTGTCTATCTGCTTCTCTTCAGCAGACTCCAGGCCCATACACAATTTTATGCATTTATAACAGATTTTACATGAAAAATGACATTCTGAGGTAAAAAACAATATACACATTGTTGTGATAGTTACATGCACTGTTGTGATGCCAACAAGAAAACTCTGCAACTTGGAATTCATATGGTATCACACCTATTGTAACGTTTCATGTGGGCATGGTCCTCTCGTATTAACACAGTACTATCTGCCAACACTCAAAAACAGTCACAACCCTACCTATGAAAAGGAACACCACAAATATTACACCAGAATCTAAAATATCAATACACCTCCTATCAGGAAAACCGAACAGGCCAAGTTGCTACAGTTCCCTACAGAGAAACCACATGTTAAAAGAATGCTTCATCTCAGTCTCTGCATGCAGAACACAAACCCCTCACCAAATACAGAATAAAGCCACCATAAAGTATAAATAGAAATGTGCAGACAAAAACTGAACTGTAAAACGCATCACGCCAGACTCTATACATTGCAACAATGGAAAAGCAAAAATTTCACCATTCCTCATGAAACAATCAATAAATCAAGATATATAAACCATTAATCATAATAGTAAAATCATGCTAATAAAATAATTTCAAAACAGCTGATGAATAGAATATCCAATAAATAAAGACTCATGCAAATTTTACCAAACACTAGGGGTGTGCATTCGTTCTGCAACGTATTGGTAATCCGCAACATAAAGGGCCATATTTGTTGTATTCGTGGGGAAGCGAAACGTATCGCGATTCCCCACAAATACAACAAATCTTCACCGAATTATTCGGCCATCTAAAGGAGAGAATTTAAACAAACCCCCCCACCCTCCTGAACCCCCCAAAACTTACCAAAACTCCCTGGTGGTCCGCGGGGGGGTCCGGGAGCCATCTACTGCACTCACGCAGTCGGCTGCCGGTATTCAAAATGGCGCCGATAGCCTTTGACTTTACTATGTCAAAGGGGCTACCGGTGCCATTGGTCAGCCCCTGTCACATGTATAGGAGCAATGGACGGCCGGCGCCATCTTGTAGGGATATCCCCCTAACATATGGGGATATCCATACCAGACAGAGACAGGGAGAGCAGAGGGAATGGATGCAGGGGGATATTTGTGGCACCCCTACCAGGTCTGGCCACTAGATGCCACTATCCCTGTACTTAGAACACACTTAGAAAGGGAAGCCATCCAAAACCTTCAGCCCCACCCACCTGGAGATTCTGATTGGATGACTCAGTGCTATTTAGCCTGGCCATTTTAATACTTGGTGGGGTTCAGTTAGAGAGAGCAGCTGCAGAGACAACATGTACTTTTTTCCACTCTGCCCAAAGGAGATTTCTACTCTAGCATAGAGACTGTTAGCTTGTCCTCCATGAGAGGATGATTTTGTTATCCCCTTAGGAGAAGGTGGATGTCTTTTCAACAGAGGCTTGACTTTATTCAAGACGATTTCTACAGTAATGAGCTGTTCTAAGCCCTTTGGGTAAGGGATATATAGTTTAAAATTCATTCTCAATGGAGAATTCTCTATACCAAAATCGATTACTGTCCTTAAGAACATAAAAACATAAGAACTGCAATACTGGGGTCATCAAACCCAGCATCCTGTTTCCAACAGTGGCCAATCCAGGCCATAAGAACCTGGCAAGTACCCAAACATTAATTAAATCTCAAGCTACTATTGCTTAATAATTAATAGCAGTTTATGGATTTTTCCTCTAGAAACTTATCCAAATCTTTTTTTTAAACCCAGCTACACTAACTGCTGTAATCACATCCTCTGGCAAAGAATTCCAGAGCTTAACTATGCACTGAGTAAAAAAAGAATTTTCTTCGATTAGTTCTAAATGAACTGCTTGCTAACTTCCTGGGTGTGCCCCTAGTCCTTCTCTTATCTTAGAGAGTAAATAACTGATTTACATTAATCAAGTCCTTTCATGATTTTATAGACCTCTATCATATCCCCCCTCAGCTGTCTCTTCACCAAACTGAAGAGCCCTAAACTTTCCTTAGCCTTACCTCACAGAGCAGCCATTCCATGCCATGTATCATTTTGGTTGCCCTTTCTGTACCTTTCTCCATCACAACTATATCTTTTTTGAAATGCTGCGACCAGAATTGCACACAGTATTCCAGGTGCGGTCTCATCATGGAGCGAAACAGAAGCATTATGACATCCACTGTTTTATTAACCATTCCCTTCTTGATAATTCCTAACATTCTGTTTGCTTTTTTGATTGCCACAGCACATTGAGCCAACGATTTCAATGTGTTATCCACTATGATGCCTAGATCTTTTTCCTGGGTGGTAACTGCTAATATGGAATCTAACATTGTGTAACTACAAAGGGTTATTTTTCCCTATGTGCATCACCTTGCACTTGTCCAGTCTCACAAGGTCCTCCTGCAATTTATCACAATCTGTTTGAGATTTAACTACTCTGCATAATTTTGTGTCATCCACAAATTTGATCACCTCATTCATTGTACCCTTTCCAGATCATTTAAATATATTAAAAAGCACCAGTCCAAGTACAGATCCCTGAGGCACTCCACTGTTTACCCTTTTCCAAAGTGAAAACTGACCATTTAATCCTACTCTCTGTTTCCTGTCTTTTAACCAGTTTGTAATCCACTAAAGGACATCGCCTCCTATCTCCTATGACTTTTTAGTTTTCTTAGAAGCCTCTCATGAGGGACTTTATCAAATGCCTTCTGAAATCCAAATACACCACATCTACTGGTTCACCTTTGTCCATATGTTTATTAACCCCTTCAAAAAAATGTAGGAGATTTGTGAGGCAAGACTTCCCTTGGGTGAATCCATGCTGGCTGTGTCCCATTAAACCAGATCTGTCTAAATGTTTTGTGATTTTATTCTTTATAACATTTTCCACAATTTTTCTCAACACTGAAGTCAGGCTCACCGGTTTATAGTTTCCCGAATCACCTCTGGAGCCCTTTTTAAATATCGGAGTTACACTGGCCATCTTCCAATCTTCAGGTGCAATAGATGATTTCATTGATAGGTTACTAATTAATTGAATTAGGTCTGAAATTTCATTTTTTAGTTCTCTCAGAACCCTGGGGTGTATACCATCTGGTCCAGATGATTTACTACTCTTCAGTTTGTCAATCAGGTCTACCACATCTTCCAGGTTCACCGTGATTTGCTTCAGTGGATCTCAATTATCACCCATGAAAACCATCTCTGGAATGGGTATCTCCCCAACATCCTCTTCAGTAAACACCGAAGCAAAGAAATCATTTCTTCCCTAAGTGTTTGTTGCTACTTGCTTAAATGTTAATATCCTTTTATCAGGTTTGATAAATTTATAAAACTTCATTACAAGGATGTTTAATTTATTTATGTGAATTTTTTAATTAACTATTATTTTCTTAACAGGTGGAGTCTCCTAATAATTTTTGACACCTTTCACTCTAATTCATTATTTATTTACAGGAAAGTTACACTGAAAAATAAAATGATGATCCTGTGTTCCAACCTTTTAAGAAGAATTCTGTTACTCTAATGGTGATGGGAAGGGAAGAAGAGTTTAAATGAGGAAATTTCAATGTGAAATTACAAAGTATTTTTCAAGGAAAAGATTTTGATGAGATAATAAAGTATTCCAATGTGTAGTATCCCCTCCTGAGGATGAACTAGTAATAATGGGCCGATTGTTGAATAATGAAAGAATGAAATGGCTTCCATTACAGGGATAGTGAATGAATCTGCTGCTGCTGCTAATGGAGTGATGTCTACATTTGTGTAAACTGCTTTCATTACAGATGGTGAGAGAGAGTCTGCCTCATTTTGAGTGGTGACAACTCCCGTAACTGTTCCAGCAGTGGCAGTGCTGGCCCTCAGTTCAGATTCACCGCTATTCGTCTTACACGGGAATAATTGGCCAAAGGATGTATATTTAATGTTATGTATTGAACGCAGGTGTTCTGGGTTTCACGTGAGCCACGTGTGCTCTACCCAGCCAATCTGGTCACAGTTCCTAGGGAAGATGCGCCCCCTAGTGGTGGGAATATTTATCTACCACCTGCTTACTATTGGCAGCTGAATTCTGTGACTTGTGTAAGTGTCTGGCCACTGAATGCCATTATCCCTGTACTTAGAGCCTCCGTGGCCTTCAGGCCATCCCACCTGGAGATTGTGACCGGGCGACTCAGGGCTATTTACCCCGGACATTTCCCGCACTCCGGTGGGGCCTCCCAGCCTTACCCGAAGGAGGGTTCCCATTCTGCACTCTCTTCTTATAATTTAGACTTTTAAGGCTGATACCCCTTTGGGGCAGGAAGGCTCCCTATAGGGGGACCAACCGCTTGTCAGCCTCCTCTACTCGCTAGGCAGGCAGGCGCCAGGGATGGATCCTGCTGCCAGAGACAGTGAGGGCGGAGGAGCTCGTCCAGATTAAGACAAAAGTATTTTTTTGGGACCACGACTAGTGGGAAAGGTTTTTTGGATCCCCCTTCCCCACTGGGATTTCAGGGCAGGATTAATAACCCTGGCCCCCAGACTCTTCCGCCAGAGAAATCACCAGAATTAAGTTAAAGAAATGAGCAGCTGAAGAAAAGGAAGGAGGATAAGAGAAGGAGATCCCGTCGGGATTTTCACCCAGGGAATAAGGGCAGGCTGGGTGTCATGGGAGAGAAGAGGTCTAAAGGTAGGGTTTTGTAAAACAAAAGGGACTCCCCTCCACTAGGAGAGTCTGCAGGTTTACAATCACCATGGGCTCTACCCAGAGATCTGTAATAAGGACACCTGCCCGCGCAGAACTGCAGACAGATGGACACTCCTGCATCTGGACAAATGGACTTTCATTTAAGAATCAGGAAACTTTATTATAACCCCCAGACCTGGTCCTGTCTAATTCTTACAGCCTCTCACCTCAGATGCACCTAAAGTACAGCAAACACACCCGGCGACCTCCATTCACATCTCAGCCATAAGAGAGATAATCCCCCATAAATAGAGTCCACCAGGAATTAAGAGTCAGCATGGAAGTCAATGCTTACCCGGAGCTCTCCCCAAAAATATAAATAAGATTCTGTGCCCTTGGGAATTAAACACCCCACTAAGGGTTACATATCCATGCCAGGGAGAGCAGAGGATATGCAGGGGGATATCCATGCCAGGCAGAGCAGAGGATATGCAGGGGGATATCCATGCCAGGGAGAGCAGGGGGATATTTATTTATTTATTTATTTTATTTTAAATTCTTATATACCGACATTCCTGTAGAGTATACAGATCATACCGGTTTACAGTACAACAGAACCTTCGCGTGGGGGCAATACAATGAACATTTGTAAATTAGAAAATTTGAGACACAAGTAACAAAAACAACCAAAGTATATAAACATATCCAACCCAAGTACCTGTTCAACAAAATAAATAGCATATAAAATAACTAATACTGACTAACGTGAAATAGGGGTTCATTGCAGTAGAATGGGGAGACTGGAGGGCTGGGGCATAAGGGGGCAGGAGAAATGAGAAGGGAAAGAACAAAAGCAATGTAGAAGGAAGAAAGGCTCACGATAATGCCAGGGAAGGAATGGGTTGAGGATGCGGTGTGCACCAAATCCACGAGCCCTAGTCCTTGTCTGTAAGGAGGTATCAGTGTGTGCTTAGGTCTTCTGAAAAAGCTTGACTAAAGAGCCAAGTTTTAAGTTTTTTCTTGAAAGTCTGAGGGCATGATTCTTGACGAAGATCTGGGGGCAGCGCATTCCATAGAGTGGGCCCTGCTGTTGATAACGCTCGCTTTCTTAGGGCAGTTTTTGCAGTGGGGGCATACAGTGAGCCTTTGTAAGCTCTTCTGACCGGTCTGTCTGAGGTGTGCGGACGAAGTTGGCTGCTTAGCTTGAGAGGGGAGATGTTATGGATGTCCTTGTGGATCATCATAAGAACTTTGAAAGAAATCCTAAATTTAATGGGTAACCAATGAAGTGACTGTAGGATGGGGGTGATGTGATCTCTTTTGTTGGAGTTGGCAAGTATCCTGGCGGCAGCATTCTGGACCATCTGCAGTGGTTTGATAGAGATCGCAGGGAGACCGAGGAGGAGGGAGTTGCAATAGTCAAATTTTGAGAGGATGATGGATTGCAACACCAGGCGGAAGTCTTGGGAGTGCAGGAGAGGTTTCAGTTTTTTAAGAACTTGCAATTTGAAGAAG